>NC_064862.1:85354521-85397021 GCF_024139225.1 Suncus etruscus | reverse complement strand
GCCAAGGGGTGAGCTGAATCCTGACCCCCAAAATTTTGTTGCTCCATGCCATGCCTGGGATGAGAAACTGAGAAATCTGGGGAGTGGTAACCTGGCTTTAGATTAGTTGCAACACTCAAGTAATTAAGGGGATCCTAAATTGGGGAGAGCCATAGGACAGCAGGGAGGGCACGTGATTTACATTCAGGTGACTTATGTGACCTGGGTTTAATCCTCAGCACCCCTCCTTTGTCCTCCAAGCCCTGCCAGGAGTGATCCCTGAGCATAGTGCCAGGAGGAATGGCAATGTCAGATATGCCCTATACCCTTTTCCCTCAAATAAAACACCCCAAATCTTGACAAAATTGTTTTTTTTTTCAACATCTTGTTGTCCCTTAGGGACAGTGTAGCCTTTTCACTTCCTCACCCAGATAATACAAGAGAATAAAGATGTTGGGGGCCAGAAAGATAGTACAGTGGGAAGGGCATTTGCCCTGCACATGGCCAACAAGGGTTCCATCCCCGGCACCACAGAGTGTCCCTGAGCACCACTAGGGACTAAGTTCTGATCACTGTAAGGTGTGGCCCCAAACAAAGCAAAACAAAAAAGGAACAGAAAAAAATGTGACTTGGTGGGAGCCCAGTCCAGGACCCCCACAAGTATTTGTTTTGTTTTGGGGCCACATCCGGCAGCGTTCAGGGGTTACTCCTGCTCTGTGCTCAGGAAATCACTTCTGGTGGTCTTGGGGAACCCCATGGGATGTGAGGAATTGAACCCAGTCCCTTCACATCCAAGGCAAACACCCTTCTGCTATACTATTTCTTGAGTTCCTCTAATGTAATTTTTGTTTTATGGGCCATACCTGGCAGCACTCAGGGGTTACTACTGGCTCTATGCTCAGAAATCACCCCTGGCAGGCACAGGGGACCATATGGGATGCCAGGATTCGAACCGCTGTCCTTCTACATGAAAGGCAAACGTCTTACCTCCATGCTATCTCTCAGGCCCCTCCTCTAATGTAATTTTATTTATTTTCTGGTTATTTATTAAGTTTTTGCATACTCCTGGCTCTGCGCTCAGGAATTACTCCTGGCAAGCTTGGGGGACCCTATGGGATACTGGAGATCGAACCCGGTTCAACCATTTGCCAGGCAAATGTCTTCTGAGCTGTGCTATCGCTCTGGTCCCATTCTTAGCCAATTCTTTTTTGTTGTTGTTGTTTTTCTTTGGGTCACACCCGGCGGTGCTCAGGGGTTCCTCCTGGCTGTCTGCTCAGAAATAGCTCCTGGCAGGCACGGGGGACCATATGGGACACCGGGATTCGAACCAACCACCTTTGGTCCTGGATTGGCTGCTTGCAAGGCAAACGCCGCTGTGCTATCTCTCCGGGCCCCCAATTCTTGACTCTATTTCATCTTCTATCCACACACACCCCAATTTTGCTGCCAGACCTCTCTGCAGCTCTCTGTGGGTCCCAATGATGTTTTGAAATAGGTTTCCATGACAACCACAGAATCAGGATTTTCTTGGGGTTTCCTGCTTTAGTGAAACGAGGAATGTTCCCGCCCCTGCCTCTGCACCAGAAGAGAAAACCAGGAAATGAAGAGTCGGAACTGGAGCCATAACACAGAGGGGAGGGCACCTGCCTTGCATATGGCTGACCTGGGTTCAATCCCGGGGTTCAATTCCCAGCATTCCATAGGATCCCTTGTGAGCCTGCAAGGAGTGATTTCTGAGTGCAGAGCCAGGAGTAACCCCTAAGCATCACTGGGTGTGGCCCCCACAAATAAAGGAAAGGAAAGAAAAACAAGTGAAGAATAAATAGTTCCATGGGGGTGGTGATTGGATCTCAGAAACTTGCTCAAGAAAGATTCCCCCAGCAAGATGGAGACCCCAAATTCTCCTAGAGGGGGCAAAAGAAGTGTTTGGTAAGTGTTGTAGCAATAGGACAGCTCGGAGGGGAAGCTTGCCTTGTATATGGTCAGACTAGGTTTGATCCCCGGCATCCCATTGGGTCCCCCAAGCACCACCAGGAGTAATTTCTGAGTGCAAAGCCATTAAGTTGACCAGCCCTGAGTATTGCCAGGTGTGGCCCAAAACAAAAACAAAGAAGTATTTGGTTCTCTCTCTCTCTCCTCTCTCTCATTTCTCCCCTCTCTCTCCTCTCTCTCCCCTCCTCTCTCTCCTCTATTCTCTCTTCTCTCTCTCCCTCTCTCCTCTCTCCCCTTCCTCTCTTCTCTCTCCTCTCTCCCTCTCTCTCTTCTCTCTCCTCTCTCCCCTTCCTCTCTTCTCTCTCTCTCTCCTCTCTCTCTCTCTCTCTCTCTCTCTCTCTCTCTCTGAAACCAGTTCTAAAGTGCTGAACTCAGAATTAAAACCAGCAAATAAAATAAATAAATGAACCCAGCAAATTCCTTGGGCCTGGAGTATTGGGAATTTGAAGAATGCTTCCCTTATCTCGTCCCCTAGCCCCATCTACCCTGGGCCTCACTTCACCCAGCGTTCACACACACACACTTAGAGGACCCCCAAGCAGCCCCCAAGGGAACTCAGGCACCACCCTGGTCTGGGGTCCATTCTGCAAAGAAATCCAATTCTTTCTAGACAAGCTGCTTCCCGAATTCAGGGCAGCTGATATTTGTGGAGAATGTGAGAACTGGAGAACCTGCCTTTCACCCTGTAGGCATGTTTGTCTAGCTCCTGGCAGGCTCAGGGGACCTTATGGGATGCCTGGGATCGAACCCAGGTCTGTCCTGGGTCAGCTGTGTGCAAGGCAAGTACCCTAAGCTGTGCTATCACTCTGGGCAACCCCCCTCTCTTTCTCCCTCTCTTCCTTCCCTCTCTTCTTCCTTCACTCCTTTCCCCTTCCTCTTCTTCTCTTTCTTTCCCCTCCCTCCTCCATTCCCCAACCCTCCTTCCTTTCCCCCATCACTGCATCCAGCTCTTCTGCTCTCTCAGTCCCTTAATTCCTCAATCACTCAGTTCCACCCCTGCTGACCCTTACTTGGGTTTTAGGATCATTTCCAGAGGGCAGCGACGGTCAATGGTACAGCCTTGAGCTGAGCTGTGCCTGGATCTTTCCTGAAGAATGCTGTGTTCTTGAAGAACGTCTTGTTCCCATCTTTCTTCATCTTTCTCCACCCAAAGGCTGACTGTGGGGGGTGGGGGGAGGATGTTCAGAGACAGACAGAGGAAACTCAAAGTGGTCCCCCTCCCTGAACTGGTCCTGGAACATAATATTTGTCTCCTGCCAGTTTGGGGAAAAAGGACCCCACCACAAAAATGCCACAGTGAGCTTCAAGATATATGTGGCGCCAGGAGGGATAGGACAGTGGGGAGGGCGCTGGTCGGCATCCTCTAGGGATCCCTGCATGTAGCTGATGCAGATTTGATCCCTGGTACCCCATAAGGTTCCCCAAGCTCACCAGGAGTGATTCCTGAGTACAGAGCCAGAAGTAAGCCTGGAGAGCCAGATGTAGCTCAAAAACTAAAACAAAACAAAACAAAAATAAAAATAAAAGAGGGGGTAAAGAGATACTACAGCATGGAGGGCTGCACCTCGGCACCCCAGAGAGTTTCCCGAGCATCACTAGGAGTTAGCTATCCCTGAGCACAGAGTCAGGAGCCAAACCTAACACTGCGGGGTGTTGTGGGGAGAGAGAGAGAGAGAGAGAGAGAGAGAGACACAGAGACAGAGACAGAGACAGAGACAGAGAGAGACAGAGAGACAGAGAGAGAGAGACACAGAGAGAGAGAGACAGAGACAGAGAGAGAGAGAGAGAGAGAGAGAGAGAGAGAGAGAGAGAGAGAGAGAGAATACCCCCTAAAGGGTGATAGCACATTTGCCTTGCATGTGGTCGACCCGGGACAAACCAGCATCCCATATGGTCTCCCAAGCCTGCCAGGAGGGATTTCTGAATGCAGAGCCTGGAGTAACCCCTGAGTGCCACTGGGTGTGGTCCCCAAGACAAAAACAAAACACACACACAAAAAAACACAACCTCGCTAAAGGATCAGAGAAATAGTATGGGAAGAAAGGTGTTTGATTTATATATAACCAACCTGCTTTGATCCCTGGCACCACATAGGGTTACCCAAGCATCATGAGGAGAGATCCCTGAGCACAGAATCCCCCACAAAATAATCCCAAACACTTCAACAAAACATCTCCCTCAAATGAATAAAACAAAACTCCAATGGGCCCGGTGAGATAGCACAGTAGATAGGGCATATTTGCCTTGCACGGAGCTGTTCCAGGTTCGATTCCCGACCTCCGATAGGGTCCCCAGAGCAGTGCTCGAGTGATTCCTGAGTACAGAAACATGAGTGGCCCCTCAGTATTTCTGGGTGTGGCCCAGAAAATGAAAAACAGAAACCAAAAGCAAAGTTAAGCTCACAAACAGAATAAAGGCAAAAACACATCAACACAAGGGTCATCCCCGGCCAGACCCAGGATTGAACCCATGTTTCATGTGTGCCTTTCTCACGAGTCACATGTGCCTCTGCCAAGAGATATTTCCCCTCCTAACAGATCAGTTTGTTCAACTCCACACCCCTTCCCGACCCCCACCCTAGGATAAAAAAAAAAAAGTTCAGCAGGAAGTGGTAGATTGCAGTAGACGCCCTGATTCCCAGAAGATGTGGAAATGAGTAAGAAACCCTGGGAATTTGGGGTCAGAGAGATAGCACAGTGGAGAGGGCACCTGTGCCTTTGCATGGGGCTAACCCGGGTACGATCCCTGGCATCCCATATCTCCCGAGCCTGCCAGGAGTGATCCCTGAGTGCAGAGCCAGGAGTTAAGCCCTGAGCATGGCCGGGTATGGCTCTCCCCCCACCCACCCCCAAAAAAACCCTCAAACCTCTAGGAATTCAAAACCAGCCTCGTGATATGCTGGGCTGGACTCAGAGTGAAACAGAATCAACCTTCTCTTGCAGGAGCTGTTGAAAATGTGAAAGTTGTTTCTCTTATGGAGGCCCAGAGTGACAGCACAGCAGGGAAGTATTTGCTTCCTTGTCTTGTATAAGGCCGACCTGAGTTCTATCCTGGGCATCCTCTAGGATTCCCTGAGCCCCACAAGCCTCACTAGGAATGATCCCTGAGCGCAGAGCCAGGAGTCAGCCCTGAGTATTGCCGAGTGTGACCTCCAAACAAACCATAGGAAAAAAAAAAAAAAAGATGTTTCCCTTATCTCATCTTGGCCTCTAACTTAATGCAAGGAAGAGAATAAAAACCCTTAAAAAAGTTGGAGGCTAGACCAGAGAAATACTTTGCATGCAGCCAACCTGGAACAGACCCGGATTTGATTCCCAGCATTCCATATGGTCCCCTGAGCCTGTCAGAAGTGATTTTTTGTTTGTTTGTTTGTTTGTTTGTTTGTTTTTTGGTGCTCAGGGCTTACTCCTGGCTGTCTGCTCAGAAATAGCTCCTGGCAGGCACGGGGGACCATATGGGACACCAGGATTTGAACCAACCACCTTTGTCCTGGATCGGCTGCTTGCAAGGCAAACGCCACTGTGCTGTCTCTTCGGGCCCCAGAAGTGATTTCTTTTTTTTTTTTTTTTTTTTTTTTGGGCCACACCCGTTTGACGCTCAGGGGTTACTCCTGGCTATGTGCTCAGAAATCGCCCCTGGCTTGGGGGGACCATATGGGACGCCGGGGGATCGAACCGCGGTCCGTTCCTTGGTAGCGCTTACAAGGCAGACACCTTATCTCTAGCGCCACCTTCCCGGCCCCCAGAAGTGATTTCTGAGGGAAGAGACAGAAGTAACTCCTGAGCTTCGCCAGGTGTGGCCCAAAAAACAAAGAACAACAACAAAGTTGGAGGCTTTCTCCTTACTCTGCACTCAGGAATTACTCCTGGAAGTGCTCAGAGGATCCTGTTCAGTGCCAGGGATCGAACTTGGGCTGACAACTGTAAGCTGAGCACCTTCCCACTGTCCTATCTCTCCAGCCCTCTCCTTTGCCTTTAGGACAGGGGTCTCAAACTCTCGGCCCATGGGCCGTTTGCGGCCCTCTGCGCAACATTTTGTGGCCCGCGGCCGGCCTTCAAATATCGCAGTATTCGCGATTATTCGCTTACCAAATAATCGCATTAAAAATCGCATTAGTAAGAAAAAAATCGCATTAAACATTTGCATACCTCGAGCAGTTCCGTTCGGGGCATGCAAATGTTTAATGCAATTTTTTTTCTTTTTGGTTTTTGGGCCACACCCGGCGGTGTTCAGGGGTTACTCCTGGCTGTCTGCTCAGAAATAGCTCCTGGCAGGCACGGGGGACCATATGGGACACCGGGATTCGAACCAACCACCTTTGGTCCTGGATCGGCTGCTTGCAAGGCAAACACCGCTGTGCTATTTCTCCGGGCCCTATTGCGAATATTTGGTAAGCGAAATCCCTTATATGGCCCTGCCTCACCCCGACTTTGCCTCCTGCGGCCCCCAGGTAAATTGAGTTTGAGACCCTTGTTTTAGGATAAAGGAGGGATGTGGGGGTGAAGGCTGGCATGATTTCCCAGGCCCACTTTCTTCCAGGACCTGCTTAGGCTGAGCTGGAGTCCTGTCTTAGACTTCAGAACACCTGCATGTCGCCAGGGCTCCCCTTCCCAACAATGCACCCCTGGGTCTGGCAACGGGTCCTCTGATTGTTTAGAAGGTTCTATTTTTCTTTATTTGGGTGACAGTCTGCACTCAGGGATTACACCTGGGGGTGCTCAGGGGACCCTATGGGATCTAGCTGCAAGTAAGGCCAGTGCCCTCCCCGCTGTCCTATCTCAGGCGTTCCCAGTCCTTCTACCTGGCCACACTGCCTGAGGTGCTTTGACAATTCCATTAGTGACTTAGTGACCTTCTCCCGTTCCTACATGGAGGTTTACAAGGAAACAGATCATGTTTATTTTGCTCACAGTAAATCCCCATTTTACCTCCAGCCTGTTGATTCTGCCATTCGACAAATATTTATCATGCAACGGATATGGCAGGTTCTGGGTGTAAAATCGCGAACAAGACAGACAAGATTGCTGCCACTTCGGGGAGGGGAGGGAGATAGGTGGAAGAAGCCTGGTGGGGGGGGGGTGTTTGAGGCTCAGAGCTAGGGGTGCTAGAGACACACAAAAACAAAAGGGAGGGAGGTAGATGGGGTATCTTTGAAGTGTCCTGGGGGAAAGCTGAGCTAGTGGGGGCAGAATTGACTGCCACCCTTAGAAGAATAGGGGCCCAGCTCCTCTCAAAGGGTTATCGAATGAACTAAAGGAAGGCACAGGTTATATTTGGGGTTCTGCCCAAATCCCCACAGGCAGGATCTGTTCTACAGTGGTGGCTAGCTCAGAGAGGTTAATCCCTGGCCTTTCTTTCTTTCTTTCTTTCTTTCTTTCTTTCTTTCTTTTCTTTCTTTCTTTCTTTCTTTCTTCTTTCTTTCTTCTTTCTTTCTTTCTTTCTTTCTTTCTTTCTTTCTTTTCTTTTTCTTCTTTCTTTCTTTCTTTCTTTCTTTCTTTCTCTCTCTCTCTCTCCTCTCCTCTCTCTCATCTCTCTCTTCTTTCTTTTCTTTCTTTCTTTCTTTTTTTTTTTTTTTTTTTTTTAGTTTTTGGGTCACACCGGGCGGGCTCAGGGGTTACTCCTGGCTGTCTGCTCAAGAAATAGCTCCTGGCAGGCACGGGGGACCATATGGGATCACCGGATTCGAACCAACCACCTGTGGTCCTGGATCGCTGCTTGCAAGGCAAACACCTCTGTGCTATCTCTCCGGGCCCTCTTTCTTCTTTCTTTCTTTCTTTCTTTCTTTCCTTTCTTTCTTTCTTATTCTTTATCTTTCTTTCTTATCTTTCTTTCTTTCTTTCTTTCTTTCTTTTCTTTCTTTCTTTCCTTCCTTCCTTCCTTCCTTCCTTCCTTCCTTCCTTCCTTCTTTCTTTCTTTCTTAATCTTCTTTTCTTTCTTTCTTTCTTTCTTTCTTTCTTCTTCTTTCTTTTCTTTCTCTCTCTCTCTTTCTTTCCCTCTTCTTTCTTTCTTTCTTTCTTTCTTTCTTTCTTTCTTTTCTTTCTTTCTTTCTTTCTTCCTCTTTCTTTCTTCTTTTCTTTCTTCTTTCTTTATCTTCTTTCTTTCTTTTCTTTCTTTCTTTCTCTCTCTTCTTTCTTCTTTCCTCTCTCTTTCTTCTTTCCTCTCTCCATCTTTCTTTCTCTTTCTTTCTTTCTTTCTTTCTCTCTCTTCTTTCTTTCTTTCTTTCCTCTCTCTTTCTTTCTTTCCTCTCTCTTTCTTTCTTTTCTTTCTTTCTTCTTTTTCTTCTTTCTTTCTTTCTTTCTTTCTTTCTTTCTTCTTTCTTTCTTTCTTTCTTTTTTCTTTCTTCTTTCTTTCTTTTTCTTTCTTTTTTCTTCTCTTTCTTTTTCTTTTTCTTTCTTTCTTCTTTCTTTCTTTCCTCTCTCTCTTTCTTTCTCTCTCTCTCCTTCCTTCCTTCTCTCTCTCTTTCTTCCTCCCTCCCTCCCATCCTCCCTCCCTTCCTCCCTCCCTTCCTTTCTTCCTTCCTTCTTTCCCTCAGCAGCATTCAGTAATTACTCCTAGCTCTGTGCTCATAAAATCAATCCTGGCAGGCTCGGGGATGCTGGGGATCAAACCTGGGTCAGCCTCATGCAAGGCAAATGCCCTACCCACTGTGCTATTGCTCCAGCCCCAAAAGCCCGAGTTCTATCAATCACTTAGAATTGTGTGTGTGTGTGTGTGTGTGTGTGTGTGTGTGTGTGTGTGTGTGTGTGTGCTTGGATCATACATTGTTGCTGCTCAGGACTGACTCCTGGCTCTGCACTCAGGGATCACTTCTGGTAGGCTCAGGGGGACCCTATGGAATGTCGATGATCAAACCCAGATCAGTTACATGCAATGCCCTCCACTTTAGCCCTCCTCTGTACTATTTCTCTGACTTCTCGCTTAGGACTTAAAACAAAATTAGTTGGGGTCAGAGAGGTAGTTCAGGGCGTTTTCATCAGAAGTTATCAACAGTCTTGAATCTCTGGTTCAATCCCTGGCACATAGGAAGTCTCTAATCATGGCCAACAGTGACCCCTGAACATAGATCCAGGAATCTGTGAGTCCTGAATGGTCTAGCCCTGAAACCAAAAACCAAACCAAACCGAAACACTTGTGGGGTTCTGGAGAGATTGATTTCACTTACCTTCATACAGTTGATCCTGGGTTGATCTTTGGTGTCTTTTCTCTTCAGCACTTCCAGGCGTGATCCCTAAGCACTGCTTGGGGTGTGTGGCCCCAAAAATATCTAAAAGAAAGAAAAAATGGGGCCGGAGAGATAGCATGGAGGTAAGGTATTTGCCTGGCATGCAGAAGGATCGTGGTTTGAATTCCGGCATCCCATATGGTTTCCCGAGCCTGCCAGGAGCGATTCCTGAGCACTGCCGGGTGTGACCTCCCCCCAAAAAAAACAACCCACAGGCAGGGAGGTAGATTGACCATGGTGGCGAATGACATTGGCTTGTTATTCAGATGCAGGGACTTGTCTTGCATGTGGCCATTTGGGTTTGATCCCCAGCATCCCATATGATCCCCTAGCACCACTAGAAGTTGATCTCAAAGTCAGCCTTGATCATTCCTGAGTGTGGCCCCAAGACAAAAAAAAGAACTTGGGGTCTGCACATTGAAACTAAGATTTGGTGCTCGCTTCGGCAGCACATAGACTAAAATTGGAATGATACAGAGAAGATTAGGATGGCCCCTGCGCAAGGATGAAACTAAGATTTGTCCACTACACAGGTTGTTTTCTTTTTTGGGGGGGGAAATCACACCTGGCGGCGCTCAGGGGTCACTCCTGGCTATATGCTCAGAAATCACTCCTGGCAGGCTCGGGGGGTGAGGGGTGAGGAGACCATATGGGATGCCAGGATTCGAACTGCTGTCTTTCTGCATGCAAGGCAAACGCCTTATCTCAGTGCTATCTCTCTGGCCCCCACTATGCAGGTTTTTGTTTTGTTTTGTTTTGGTTTTGGTTTTTGGGTCACACCCGGCAGCGCTCAGGGGTTCCTCCTGGCTCTACGCTCAGAAATCGCCCCTGGCAGGCTCGGGGGACCATACAGGTTGCCGGGATTCGAACCACCGTCCTTCTGCATGCATGCATGCGCTCCATGCTTTCTCTCCGGCCCCAAAGGATTTATGGGGTTTTTATTTTGCCACTATGTAGTTTTGACATGATATATATTCAAGAGAAAATAAATAAAAAAGAGGGGAAATACATACACATATACACACACATATATTCAGGATTGTCTGTTCTGCAGCATTAACACGAGATATATTCAGGTTTGTCTGCTATGCATATTATAAAAAAAATAGGGCTTGGCTTCTCTTCTCTTCAGGGCCTCAGCGCACTTGATTGGCAAGTTCCTTGAGCTTTTATTTTTGCACCTTTTTTCCCAGGCCGCGCCGAGGCGCCCGCGTTGCCCGGGACAGTGAACGGAGCACACTTTGTGTGTGTGTGTGTGTGTGTGTGTGTGTGTGTGTGTGTGTCTGGGATGTGGGGTGTGCGGTGGGGGGGGAACTCTTCCAGGGGGGGGTGCTCAGTTAGTGGGGGCTCTCGTCGAGGCCAGCTGGGGTGGAGATGAGGAGGGCACAGCCCCCCTAGCTCTCCCAGCCCGGGGTGGGGGGGGCCCAGAGAAAAGGCCATTAATTTCCATGCAAACGTCAAAAGCAAAATGCAAAACAAAACCCAACCCAACAACAACAACAAAAACAACATTCCTCCAGCTCCAGCCGGGGGATCGGCCTCCCCCTAACCCCAAACCCCGAGAGCTGGGGCTCCCCTACAGCGGTAGGGGGCGCACTGGCTGGGGCGGCGAGGCGAACCCCGGGGCCTCCCTCCATCCAGCGCTGGGGGCCCCGGAGAGGGCGGCTGGCCGGGTGGGCGTGGCCTAGAGGGGTCGGGCCCGCATTAGCCACGCCTCCGCAGCGCCGCCAGCCAATGGCGAGCGGCCGGTCCCTTCCGAGTGCCAATCATTCCGCGCCGCCTTTTCCCGGGACCCGCGCGGGGCCCAGCTGACGGGCCGCGTTGTTTACGGCCCGAGCAGCCCCGCCGCCCGCCCGCCCGCGCGCCCCAGTGTCCCCCGCCGCTCCCCGGGACTCTGCCGAGCCGCACCACGAGCCCAGGGCCTCGAGGGGAAAGGGGAGCCCCCAAACGCGGCCTTGGCGCGGCCCGATCGCGGGGGAAAGCGATCTTTGGGGCTTTGGGGTTTGGGGGGTCTTGGGGTGGGGGGTGCAGAGCCCCACCCCGCCTCCACTCCGCTCCACTCCGCACCCCGGATCCCGGGACCCTCCTCCTCGCCCGGCGCGGGGAGGGGGCCCCCGGGGAGGTTTGCAGGGAGGAGGAGGAGGCGCCCCGCACCCCAACATACACACACACACGCACACACACACGGAGCATGCAGGGCGCGGGCCGGCGAGGCGCGCTCTGATCCGCACGGGGGGGACCCCGAGTTCCCCGCAGCCGACATGGGCGCTTGGGGAGCCCGGGGGGCGATGGTGCGGCCCCCGCCGCTGCCGCTGCTGTTGCTGTTGCTGTTGCTGACCCTGGGCACCGCGGGCCACCTGTACCCCGGAGAGGGTGAGTGAGTTGGGGGGCCCCGAGTGGGCGGGGAGCAGCGCGCTGGGCAAGGGGGGACCCTCTGCGCACATGGAACCCCCCATCCAGATCTCCCATAGTTGGGGGGCTGAGGGTCCGGCCCACCTACTCGCTCCGGACAGGCACCCCGCATCTCTCTCTCTCTCTTGTGTTGCCCGGGCTAGGGGTGGGTTTTTTGGGGGCCCCCAGTCTCTGACCTTGGCCTTTGCTCGCGGCGGTGCGCCCCGCGTGCTGCTGGCCCCGGCCCGCTGGGAGAACCTTGCCCCAGTGCCCGCCCTGCCCTGCCGCCGCCGCCACCAGGGCCCCCCCAACTCCACCCCATGCCCTGAGCACCTCGGACCCCAGTTTGGACCCCTGGGAATCTCTGTTGGACGCTCACAGTATGGGGGAGCGCCTGGGAGAGAATTGGGGTCACTGGGTCTGAGTGGAGCACGCGGTGGGCGCCGGAGACTAGAGCGGGACAGGGTGGGTGCAGTTGTTTGTTTGGGGGTTCTGTTGGTTGTTGGCATTGGTTGGTTGTTGTTAGCGGCTACGTTGTTGTTTGTTGTTGTTGTAGTCTGTCGGTTGTAGTTCTTGGTTGTGGCGGTTGTTGTTGGTTATGTTTTTTTTTTGGGTGTTGGTAGTGGTCGTTGGTGGTTCTTGGAAATTGCTAGTTGGTTGTTGTCGTTTGGGGTTGTTCTTACTTGGTTGTTGGGAATAGTTCTTGGTGGCTGTTGTTGGGAGTTCTTGGTTGGTGGTGATGGGTTATTGTCGGTGGGGGAAACTCTAAGGGGGAGCTGGAACTGAATTGTAGGGCTCCCCCCTGAGCTGTCTGCTTCCTTCTTCCTGGAGTTCCACTCCTGTGGTGACCCTGGGGACGTGAGACCCCTGGGTGACACTGTTGGGGTGTTCTTCCAGGTGTCCAAAGGGCAACTCTGAGTGGCCGGCCAGGGGGTGCAGATCCTGGGCTTAGCACATGCTGGTTGTCACCCTCAGTGACTCTGAACATTCTGGGCGGCCACAGCATCTTCCTCTGAACCCCGCAGCAATGTGTGTGTGTGTGTGTGTGTGTGTGTGTGTGTGTGTGTGTGTCTGTCTGTCTGTCTGTCTGTCTGCGTGTGCCCGAGCACTCACTTGCAGGGACGGACCTGGAGTTCCAAGATAGCAGTTCACCCATTTCTTGGTGGAATAAACTGAGGAGTAAAGAGAGGGACAAAACTTATCCTCCTCCAGTGGGTGGGGAGAAGACTTGAGACCCTCACCCCGAATTCTTGCTCAGTCCTCCCACTCTTGCTGTCTCCAGAATCCCCTCCTTCAGCACCTCCAATTCTGCTTTGCACAAAGGGTTTTATTTTTGTGGGGAAGGGGCCACATCTGGTGACGCTCAGTGATAACTCCTGGCTCTGCATTCAATGCTCAGAGATTCTAGGGGATGCCGAGGAAGGAAGCTGAGTTGGTTATGTGCAAGACAAGTATCCTCCCCACTGTGCTATGGCTCCAGCCCCACAAGGACCCTTTTTTTTTTTTTTTTTTTTTTTTGGTTTTTGGGCCACACCCGTTTGACACTCAGGGGTTACTCCTGGCTATGTGCTCAGAAATCGCCCCTGGCTTGGGGGGACCATATGGGACGCCGGGGGATCGAACCGCGGTCCTTCCTTGGCTAGCGCTTGCAAGGCAGACACCTTACCTCCAGCGCCACCTACCCGGCCCCACAAGGACCCTTTTTATCTGTCAATCTCTTGATACTGCCAGAGAGACCCCAGCCCCTTCTAGCATCTTCCATGGGCATCATAGCAGGTCTTCTCGGTTGTAAGAAAAAAGACAGGAGAATCCGTTTTTGGGTGAGGATGGTGCTAGGGGGAACCATATGGTGTGGGACCCCAGAAATCCCAGGGACACTTTATGCCAAACACATGCTCCAGCCTGTTGCTATTTCTCTCTGGCCCATCAAGGAGTCATTTACCAGTGTTTGGGGGAGCTGGTCCCCCCACCTCTAGAGCTTCAGACTCTCTCCATATGTTTTGACTTCTTCAGTCTGTCCATAAAAGGACTGGCCGTCCTAAGAAGGGGTCCGAGCAGGGAAAGGAAAGAGTGCTCCCAATTTCCCTCCTGGGGACCGAGAAAACTCACAGCCACATGTTGACAGACTGAGTATGTGGGTCCCACTATGTGGAACCCAATGTCTGCAGCCCTCCCCCCTGACCCCACAGTGTCTAGTATGCATTAGACAGTTGGTTTTCTTTCTTTTTCCTTTTTTTTTTTTTTTTTTGTTTTGTTTTGTTTTGTTTTGTTTTGTTTTGGGGGGTCACACCTGGCTGGGCTCAGAGTACTCAGGGAGCACACCTGACAGTTGGTGAGGCTCAGAGGGTGCTGTGAGGGGCTGGGTTTCTTAAAATTAGGTCACTTGCAATATCAGACAAGTGCCTTCCCCACTTTACCACTCCAGCGCTGGTTTGGGGTTTCTGAAGAAACGCCATTAGGAACATTAGACCTTGGCCAAGCTCTTTGCATGAGTGTGTGATGCGGTGTATGTATGGTGTGGTATGGTGTGTGTATGTGTGTGTGTGTGTGTGTGTGTGTGTGAGAGAGAGAGAGAGAGAGAGAGAGAGAGAGAGATATGTTGGTCACTGCTTGTCGTTGTGTGTGCTTGGCTTCCTGGGGTCTTTTACCAGTTGCTTCCTTGTCTCCGGCTGGCACCAGCTTAAGTTTCTCTCACGGTGCTTTTTTCCAGAGTTTAGAAGCAGTTGTATTCCTGGCCCTCATAGGTGTTGTCCTTGGTCGTCCCACTGGTACTTCAAGAGGTTGTATCTTCTTCCTCCTCCTCCTCTTCTTCTTTCCTTCTCCTGCTTCTCTCCCTCCTCCTCCTCCTCCTTCTTTTTGTTTTTGTTTTGTTTTTGGGTCACACCCGGTGGCACTCAGGGGTTACTTCTGGCTCGGCGCTCAGAAATCGCTCCTGGCAGGCACAGGGGACCATATGAGATGCGAAGAATTGAACCCAGGTCCATCCCGGGTCAGTCGTGTGCAAGGCAAACACCCTACTGCTGTGTTATCTCTCCATCCTGTCCTCCTCCTTTTTCATCATCATAATTTATTATCATCTTTTTTCTCTCCTCCTTCACTGTCATCATAATCATCTTCTTCCTTCCTTCCTTCCTTCCTTTCTTTCTTCCTTCCTCCCTCCCTCCCTCCCTCTCTCCCTTCCTTCCTTCCTTTTTCTTTTCTTTCCCACACCCAGGGGAGAGAAAGGAAGAAGTACATGTCTGAGAGAGAACGTGCGTATCTCCAGAGTGGAAATAAGCAAGTGAGATACATGTTCAAGAGAGAGCCTGGACCCACAGAGGAAAGCAAGGCTATTCTTTTTTTTTTTTTTTTTTTTTTTAAGGGGGAGGTCACCTGACCCTGCAATCCAGTAGGAAGGTGACCTGGGATTAGAGTCTTTGATAATCTGCCTTCCTGGTGTTGTGTTTTGTTTATTTATTTTGGTGGGATTGGGCCACATCCAGCAGTGCTCAGGTCATACTCATGGCTTTGTGCTCAGGGGTCACTACTCGCAGGGTACAGTATTGGGGTTGGAACTGGGGCTGATGGTAGGCAAGTTAAGTGTCTTAACCTACCCCCATACTACTTCTCTGGCCCACAGTATTGCTTTTTTTTTTTTTTTTTTTTTGGTTTTTGGGTCACACCCGGCAGTGCTCAGGGGTTACTCCTGGCTGTCTGCTCAGAAATAGCTCCTGGCAGGCACGGGGGACCATATGGGACACCGGGATTTGAACCAACCACCTTTGGTCCTGTATCGGCTGCTTGCAAGGCAAACGCCGATGTGCTATCTCTCCGGGCCCAGTATTGCCTTTTTTGTTTTGTTTTGTTTTGGGGTCATGCCCAGTTCTGCTCAGGGATAACTCCTGTTAGGCTCGGGGGTCCCTATGGGGTGTTGGGGATCGAACCTGACCAGTTGTGTGCAAGTGTCCTCTTTGCTGTACTCTTGCTCCAGCCCTGGGTTGTTTTTGTTTAGGGTCACACTTGTTAGCACTAGGGAAACTCTTCCTGGCTTTGTGTCCCGGGGTCACTCCTGACTTTGGGATCTTACAGTGTTGAGGATTAACCTTAGGTTCTTGCATACAAAATCAGTGATCAGGGAGCTCATGCTAGTACAATGGGGAGGGTGCTTACCATGCACATGGCTAATACAGATTCCATCCCCTTCACGTCCTAGGGTCCCCTCAAATCTTGCCACGAGTGATTCCTGAGAGCAGAGCCAGGAGTCAACCCTGAGCTCTGCTGGGTATGGCCCTCTCAAAAAACAAATGAAAGTTAAATTAATGAAAGCCTTCCACAGAACTTTGGGGAATGGGAGATGCCAGAGGCTGGGCTTCCCAGATTGCCCCTACCCTTCAGACTCCTAGAGCTTTTACTAAAAAAAATTTTATTGTGGGGGGAACCATACCCAATGGTGCTCAGGGCTTCTTCCTAGCTCAGTGGCCAGGAGTACTTAGGAACCTATTCAGTGCCAGGGATTGAACCTGGTCAGCTCCATGCAAGGCAAGTGCCTTAGCCCTCTGTACTATCTCTCTAGCCCCCAAGCTTACTTTTTTCAGGGAGGTGTTTTGGGCTACAACAGGCAATGTTTAGGGGTTACTCATGGCTCTGCACTCAGGAATCACTCCTGACAGTGTCCGGAAGACCATATGAGATGCCAAGTATCGAACCCGGGTCAGCTTCATGCAAGGCAAGCACCTTCCCCACTGTGCTATCTCTCAGGCCCTGGCCTCTGAGCCTCCTTTTTAGCTTTATATTGTGGCAGACCAAATCCTTCATCTCTCCATGGTGGCCATTCACCCCGGCTTTTGTAAATAAAGTTTTATTGGCACTCAGACCTGTGATATGTTTGGGGACCGATCAGGCAGAGTGGAGTAGCTGCCTGGCCTTTGCCTGCGTGGCCTGAAAAAAAAATATTGACACATTGGCCCTAGAACAAACTTGCGAGGATCATGAAAGTCCAGTCCCAGAGCCTGTGTGATCACTTGTCTCATGAATGAATCAAATGAAATGAAATGTGCAAAGACACTTCCTGAACTGCAGATGTGGTTTTTCTGGTGGCGAGAAAATTCTGGAGCTGTTGCCTCATTTACTGTGTGTGTGTGTGTGTGTGTGTGTGTTTCCCCCACAAGAGCCATTTGGGCATTGAGTGAAGGTCGAAGCCTTTAGTTATATGTCCCTGGGACCCCACAGTGAGAGAGATATCTGCAATGAAAGTTTCTCTCAGGGGGGCCCAAGGCATAGGACAGCGGGGTTCAATTCCATAGGCTTTCTGTTTTTTTTTTTTTTGGGTTTTTGGGTTTTTGGGTCACACCCGGCGGTGCTCAGGGGTTACTCCTGGCTGTCTGCTCAGAAATAGCTCCTGGCAGGCACGGGGGACCATATGGGACACCGGGATTCGAACCAACCACCTTTGGTCCTGGATCGGCTGCTTGCAAGGCAAACGCCGCTGATCTCTCCGGGCCCTCCATAGGCTTTCTGGAGCACCACCAGGAATGATCCCTGAGTGCAGAACCAGGAGTAAGCCCTGGGCATCGACTGGTGGCGGGTGTAGCCCCCCTAAGCCATCCCCCCCCAAATTAAATTTCCATGTGCAAGGCAAGTGCCCTCCCCGCTGTACTAGCACATGGCTCCCTGATCACCGATTTTGTATGCAAGAACCTTAGGTTTGATCCTCAATACTGAAAGGTCCCCAAAGCCAGAAAGCATCAGAGATTGGTGGTTTTGGGGTGTAGCCACTTTGAATATCAGTACTCTAAACTTAATCACTTTTTTGCTTGTTTGTCTTGGGGACTTTTTTTTTGTTTTTGTTTTTTGGTTTTTGGGGCCACACCTGGTGGTGCTCAGTGGTTATTCCTGGCTCTGCACTTAGAAATCGCTCCTGGCAGGCTCAGGGGACCATATGGGAATCTGGGAATCAAACCCTGGTTCATTCCGGGTTGGCCCTGTGCAAGACAAATGCCCTACCGCTGTGCTATTGCTCCCACCCTCTTGGGGCCATATTTGACAATGTTAAATGGTTACTCCCGACTCTGTGCTCAGGGATCACTCCTGGAAGGTTCAGGGAACCAGAAGGGTTGCTGGGGATCAAACTCTGGTCAGCTGCATGTATGCTAGGTAAGTGCCTTGCATACTAATACTTGCTGCTATTTTATCCCTCTGGCACCCTGCCTAAATATCTTAAGATTTTTATTTTGGTGGGGGTGGTCACACCCACTGGTGCTCAGAACTTATGCCTGGCTCTGTGCCCACGTGATCACTCCTATCATGGTTTGGGAGACGCTATGGGATTGAACCCCAGTCAGCTGCATGCAAGGCAAGGGCCCTCCCCTCTATACTATCTCTCTCTATTCCCCCTGCCTAAATCCCTTGAGTGGTACACGGGGCAACCATGATACACAGAGTCAACACCCCCCCCCCCAACTGAGGGATAAAAAGAACTGAGCCGAAATTTGAGTCCAGGAGATCAAGTCCAACTGAGTCAAAATCTGAAAATAAAGAAACTGAAAGCCAACATTCCCCCCCTACACCTCCACCCAAGAAATAAAATAGAATCCAGAGACTCAGAATAGATGCTCGAAAAATCTCTGCAATCCAATCCAATGCTCTTCCACAAAAACACGGATTTAGGACAACATGGCCCCTTCTCGAGAGAGAAGATGTCAAATGCATGTCAGTCTAGATTTAAGCAGAAAGCGGAGAAACTAGTGAACAGAATGAATGTATTTGATATCCCAACAGAGAAGTGACAATCTGCAGAAAAAGAACCAGATGGGGAGGCCAGAGCTATAGCAGCGAGGGGAGGGCATTTGCTTTGCTCACAGTTCACCCAGCTGTGATTCCCGGTACCCCCAGAGGTTTTCCCCAGCCCTGCCAGGAGGGATCCCTGAGCACAGAGTCAGGAGTAACCCTCTAGGTGAGGCTCAAAAAAGAATAGCAATGTGATTATTATTTTTTTTTATTTTAGGGTCACACCCAGCAATGTTCAGGGATTACTATTACTCCTGGTTCTTTTCTTCTTCTTTTTATTTTCTGGTTTTGGGCCATACCTGATGGTGCTCAGGGGTTGCTCCTGGCTTTCTGCTCAGAAATCGCTCCTGGCAGGCACGGGGGACCATATGGGATGGTGGGGATCGAACCTGGGCCTGACCAGTAGGCAAATGCTCTACTGCTGTGTTATCACTCTCGCCCCCTATTTTTCCCAGTTCTAGACTCAGTGCTCACTCCTGGGGGGGGGGGCTCAGGAGAGCTTATGGGGTGTCAGAGATTGACTCCCTGTTGGCTGCATGCAAGGCAAGTTCCCTCCCCACTGTGCTTTTTTTCTAACTTCTACATTTTTGGGGGGCACCTGGTGATGATACTCAGGGCTGACTGGGGCTCTGAGCTCAGGAATTACTCCTGGCGTTTGCTGAGGGGAATCCTGTGGGATGCCAGAGATGGGAACCCCAGGTAGCCACATGCCAGGCCAGCGCCCTCCCCACTAGGCTGTGGCTCCAGCCCCCACCTAGGATTCTCCTCCTCAGTTGCTCTCTCTGCCCCCTGGTGGGGGACAAGCTCTTTCCTTCTCCTCACTGGCTTCGGGAACCATCCAGGGAATTCACGGCCACAGGAGCCTGAGGCTAAACACTAATCGCCAGCACGCCTGGGTCTGGGCTGTGACCAGGGCTTGGAACTGTGGCGACCTAGAGGTGCTTTTGCGTCACTCTTGTATGCGACACTTGTAAGCTTAGCTGGAAGGGATCTGGGGAGCCCAGGCCCTAGTGGGTTTCAGAGGAAGACTGGTTGGCAGAATGTGTGTGTGTGTGTGTGTGTGTGTGTGTGTGTGTGTGTGTGTGTGTGTGTGTGTGTGTGTGTGTGTATGTGTTTGGTGTCCAGGTAGGATCTCAGCACCTCACCCAGGCCAAGCCATTGCTCTGCCACTGACCTCTGTCCCCTTCTCAGTCTGGGAGAGAATGAAGGCAGAGAGCCTAGAAACTTCCTGTGAGTTATTTGGGTAGGGTGCAAAATATCACCACAGTGAAGCAACCGGCACTGATCGAGCACTTTCTATGAGCACTAACTGCATACCTACTATGGATACTACTTGAGTACCTACTATGGACACTACCTGAGCACCTTTTTTGGGTGTTTCTTGAACACCTATTATGGGTGTTTAATTGAGTGTCTACTATACCAAAGAACCAGCCATATCTCTGATGGTGCTGGCTCACTCGAGTGTTCCTTTGGGAAGTCCTTGGGAGTGCTGGGCAGGCCCATTTTAGGGACTGGGGGTTCAGCTGAGCCCCAAAGGAAGGACAGGCTCATGGATAGCGAGCTGGAGGGGCTTGGAGTCTGAAAGAGGTGACCCGGGCATTGTGGGCAAAGTGTGTGTGTGTGTGTGTGTGTGTGTGTGAGTGTGTGAGCACGCATTGGTACCTGAGATGCCCTTCCCACACCCACACAAATGGTGACATAAGGTGTTAGCTGGTCATATAGAAGGGAGATGAATTGGACTCACGTTGGGCCCTTGTCATGGGCACCTACACACACACACACACACACACACACACACACACACACACACACACACCGACTTCCATTTCCTGCAGCGTTCCCCGGGGGGCCAGTTCCCTCCCCACCTTGCCTTCTGCACCTGCCACGTAATTTAATCCCCATGACCACACACACACACACACACACACACACACACACACACACACCCTTCTCTCTTGCATCATATACCACGCAAGGATTTAAAAAATTTTTTCCTGCCTTGCCAGAAACTGCCTTGCCCCCTGCCAGGAGAGTGGCCGACATGGATTGTAGTCCCAGAGCCCCACGCAGGGGAGGAATGGGAAGGAATTGATACCACAATAATGAAGGATTCTCAGAGGGGGACAGTGTTGAGCCTGGACTATCCGCTCACCCTGCTTTCCAGTTTTTTATATTTATTTGTTTTGGGGAGGAGGCACACCTAGCGATTGCTCCCCACTCTGTGCTCAGGAGTTGCTCCTGGCCACATGCAGCAATGTGGATGGAACCAGAGTGTCCTGTGGGCAGTGTCTGTTCACCTCTGGAGCACCATCTCTGCCTTCCTTCATGTCTTTCTTGTTTTAATTTGGAGAACTTAATTTTATTATTATTATTTTTTTAAAATTTTTTATTTTTGGGCCACAACTGATAGCGCTTAGGGATTACTCCTAGCTTTGCATTCAGAAATCACTGTTTGGGGGCTGGAGAGATAGCATTGAGGTAGGGCGTTAGCCTTGCATGCAGAAGGAAGGTGGTTCGAATCCCAGCATGCTATATGGTTCGCCGAGCCTGCCCGGAGCGATTTCTGAGCGTAGAGCCAGGAGTAGCCACTGAGCGCTGCTGGGTGTGACCCAAAAACCAAAAACCAAACCAAACAAAAAAAAAAAATAGAAATTACTGTTGGCAGGCTTGGGGGACCATATGGGATGTCGGGAATCAAACCTGGGTCTGGGAGCGTCCCGGGTTGTCCGTGTGCAAGGCTATGCCCTACCGCTGTGCTATCACTCCAATTCCTAGTTTAGTTTAATTTAGTTTTGTTTTATTTTTTGTTCTTTTTTTCCTTTTTCTTTTTCTTTTTTACCACACCCAGTGGTTCTTAGGAGTTATTTCTGGCTGGCTTGGGGGACCGTATGGGGATACCGGAGATTGAATCAGAGTTCATCCCGTGTCTGTGGGGGACCATATGGGATGCCGGGATTCGAACCACCGACCTTCTGCATGCAAGGCAAACGCCTTACCTCCATGCTATCTCTCCAGCCCCAGTTTGGAGAACTTTAAAAAGAACTTTTTTTTATTTGTTTGGGTACCCAGTGGTACTTAGGGATCCTCCTGGCTCTGAGCTCAAGGGTCATTCCTGGTAGTGCTTGACACAACCCTATGGGATACCAAGGATCGAACCTGGGTTGGCCATGTGCAAGGCAAAAGCTGTGCTCTGACTCCATCCCCTAAAAACAGGGGTCCTCAAACTTTTTAAACAGGGGCCAGTTCACTGTCCCTCAGACCATTGGAGGGTCTCACTATAGTAAAAACAAAACTTATGAATTAATTCTTTTTTTTCTTTTCTTTTTTTGGTTTTTGGGCCACATCCGGCGATGCTCAGGGGTTACTCCTGGCTGTCTGCTCAGAAATAGCTCCTGGCAGGCACGGGGGACCATATGGGACACCGGGATTCAAACCAACCACCTTTGGTCCTGGATCGGCTGCTTGCAAGGCAAACACCGCTGTACTATCTCTCCAGGCCCCCAAATACCTTTTTTTCCCCCTGGGGTTGGGTGCACACCTGGTGATGTTCAAGGTTGACTCTTGGCTCTGTGCTCAGGAACCACTCCTGGTGGGGCTCAGGGACCCCTCCGGAGTGCCTGGGGAGGGAATCAAACCTAGGTTGGCCATATGCAAAGCCAGCAATACCTTCCCAGCTGTTCTCTTTTAATTCTTTATTTATTAAAAAACATGTATGTATGTATGTATGTATGTATGTATGTATGTATGTATGTATGCATGTATGTATGTATGTATGTTTTTGGTTCACACCCAATAGAGCTCAGGGGTTTCTCTTGACTCTGCTCAGAAATCTCTTCTGACAGACTCAGGAGACCGTATGGGATGCTGGGAATCAAACCCGGGTCCAGGGTCCGTCCTGGGTCAGCCACATGCAAGGCAAATGCCCTACCACTGTGCTACTGATCTGGCCTCTCTCCTAATTCTTTTTATGTTAGTTTGTGCCACACCAGCTAGATTGTGCTCAGGTGCTGACTCCTGGCTCTGCATTCAGGAATCACTTTTGGCGGTGCTCAGGGGACCTATGAGACAACCTGGGTTGGCTGCGTGCAAGGCAAGGGAAGCAAGTACTCCTCCCCACTGTGCTGTCCCTTTGGGTTGTCCCTGGTGAATGGATATGCTCAGAGGTTCCATTTGTGTCTCCTTCCACCTCCCTGCAGTCTGTCCCAGCATGGATATCAGGAACAGTCTGGCCCGGCTGCAGGACCTCGCCAACTGCTCGGTCATCGAGGGTCACCTCCAGATCTTGCTGATGTTCAAGACCCGGCCCGAGGACTTCCGGGACCTCAGTTTCCCCAAGCTGGTCATGATTACCGACTACCTGCTACTTTTTCGGGTGTACGGGCTGGAGAGCCTCCGGGATCTATTCCCCAACCTCACGGTCATCCGGGGCTCCCGGCTCTTCTTCAACTATGCGCTGGTGGTATTTGAGATGGTACACCTCAAGGAGTTGGGCCTGTACAGCCTCATGAACATTACACGCGGCTCTGTCCGCATTGAGAAGAACAACGAACTCTGCTACCTGGTCACCATCGACTGGTCGCGAATCCTGGACTCTGTGGAGGACAATTACATTGTGCTGAACAAGGATGACAATGAAGAGTGTGGGGACATTTGTCCTGGCACCGCCAAGGGCAAGAACAGCTGTCCGGCCACGGTCATCAATGGACAATTTGTGGAGCGCTGTTGGACACACAATCACTGCCAGAAAGGTGAGTCTTTCTGGTTCCTGCTTGGTGCTGAAATTCAGTGAAAGAGAGACAGATAGACAGAGACAGACAGATATTCATTTTTCCATTTTTTTTCCTGTTTTTTGTTTTTTTTTGTTTTTTGACATTGGCAGGGTGAATGCTTTTCCAGGCAGATTTCTCCATAGGTGCCGGGGAAAGTTGCCATTGATAAAAAAAAATAAGGGGCCTTGTTTCAATAAAACTTTATTTATAAAAGCCAAGTGGGGGGCTGTGTTTTGATCACTTCCTGGCTTAGACCATGGAATGGTCCTCTCATGGTGTGAGACTGTGAACTTTGTGGTTCAGAACAACAACTTTATTGTCTTATCTGATTGTTGGAGCGAGATTGGTTGTGGTTGTGTTTGGACACAGAACCATGCAGCAAGTGTTGCCAGAAGCTGTTTACTGGGGCTCCTTCCTCCCTTCGCTTCTGGGTGTCTTAATTGATTCAACTTTCTCCACTGTGGACTATTGATTTATTTTAGAGATCTGTATGTTTGGGATTTGGGATTATACCTGGTGATGCTCAGGGCTGACTCCTGGCCTTGCACTCAGAAATCACTCCTGCCGGTGCTCAGGGGGATCCTATGAGATGCTGGGGACTGAACCAGGGTTGGCCGCATGCAAGGCCTTCCATGCTGTGCTATCACTCTGGGCCTCTGTAGGATATTTGAATATTAATGTTGTGTTGTTGGTCTTTTTGGATTTAGTAACTGCTCCAACTATGCCTGGAGGTTCCCTTGTTGTGGTCTGAGCTCCAATTCATTGAGCTGCATCCTTCACCCCAACTGTAGAAGCATTTAAAATGGTGTTTCAGGGGTCAGCTAAATAGCACAGTGGGAAGAGCATTTGCCTTGCATGCAATGTACCCAGGTTTGATACCCGACATCCCATAGGGTCCCCTGAGCACCACCAGGAGTGATTCCTGAGCAAAGAGCCAGGAGTGAGCTCTGAGGACTGCAGGGTATGTCCCAATTCTCCAAAAAAGTAAAAAAGTAGGTTTGTTTGTTTGTTTGTTTTTGGGCCACTCCCAGTGACGCTCAGGGGTTACTCAGAAATCACTCCTGGCTTGGGGGATCATATGGGACGCCATGGAATTGGACTGCTGTCCGTTCTAGGTTAGCAAGTGCAAGGCCCCAAAAGTGGGTTTTTTTTTTTTTTTTTGGTATGTTTCTTTTTGTGTTTTTCACATGGTGAGACCCAGACCCTAGACGGTGGTGGAAAAGCCCCTTTTGAGATCTGAGATGATTTCTAGATTTCACAGGAGGATGAGCCTCTCCCATACGAGCGCCCTCACTGCACCTTGGCTTCTCGAGGCCCAACTTTCCCGAATGAAGTTTCTGGGTCAGAGGGTGCTCGATTGCCCATTGCCAAACAGTTTTCTGGAACTGTTGCCAGGCCCAGCCCTCCTGAGGTGGATGAGGGAGGAAGGGCAGCCACTGGCTGGTGATGAGTACAAATTTGTTTCTTTCTGATTTTTTTTTGGGGGGGGGGCGCACACCCAGCTGTGCTCAAGGCTGACTCCTGACTCTGTGCTCAGGGATCAATCCTGCCCTTGCTCAGGGGACACTGTGAGATGCCGGGAATGGAATCTGGGTCAGCCACATACAAGGCATCTGCCCCTCAATTCTTCTTTATATATATATATATATATTATTTTTTTTGTTTGTTTTGTTTTGTTTTTGTTTTGGGGGGCCACACCCGGCGGTGCTCAGGTTATTCCTGGCTGTCTGTTCAGAAATAGTTCCCGGCAGGCACGGGGGACCATATGGGACACCGGGATTCGAACCAACCACCTTAGGTCCTGGATCGGCTGCTTGCAAGGCAAACGCCGCTGTGCTATCTCTCCGGGCCCTATATATATATATATTAATTATATATATAATATATATTATATAATATATAATATTATATATATATATATATAATATATAAATAATATATATATAATATATATAATATATATAATATATTATAATATATATAATATATATATTATAATATATATAATATATATATAATATATTATAATATATATATATTAATATATATATTAATATTTGGTGGGGGAATCATACTGGCTCACTCCTGGCTCTGCACTCAAGAATTACTCCTCCTGAGTGTAGGGAAGTGATACTATGAGATCCGAAGATTGAACCCGGGTTGGCCAAGTGCAAAGCAAGTACCCTCCCCTCCCCATTCTATGGCTCCTGCCCCCTCATCTCTGTTTTAGGGAAGATTCTAGTCTTTATTGCTGATGTCTGTTGGTCATAAGGGGTTGAATGTGAAAAACAAACAAACAAAACATACACACACAACTTCCCCTGCTTCTTGGTAAAGCGTTTTTCATCCTGATCTTGGTGTTCTGGGGACCCTTTGGGATGCCGGGGATTGAACCTGGGTCGGCCGCATGCAAGGCAAGTGCCATCCCTGCTGACCTATTGTTTGGGCCCCATTTTAGAGGGTTTTTAGAACTGAAATATCCTGTGTGTTCAGCTTCCTAGATGTGGGGGGGGGTGGAGTGGGGGCACACCATGCCTAAAAGACTCAGCTCCAGGTCCTGGGAAAAGCTCTGAGTATCTCTGGGTATCTCAGAACTGGGTTCCCCCCAACCCTGGTATCATGTGATATAGCTCATAAATCTAACACCCCCCTCTCGCCCCCAGATGAGCACCTTTCCTTTTTTAATATAATTTTATTTTAATTTTTTTGGGGGGTTTTGGGCCACACCCGGTGATGCTCAGGGGTTACTCCTGGCTATGCGCTCAGAAGTCTCTCCTGGCTTGGGGGACCATATGGGATGCCATGGGATGCCGGGGGATCGAACCGAGGTCTGTCCAATGCTAGCGCTGGCAAGGCAGGCACCTTACCTCTAGCACCACCGCCCGGCCCCTATTTTAATTTTTGGTTTGGTGTCACACCCAGCAGTGCTCAGGGGCTGATTCTGGCTATGCTCAGATGAAACCTTTTGGGGTGCTTGGGGAATTTAAACTGTAGTTCGGGCTGGAGTACTAGTGCAACAGGAAGGGTGTCTGTCTTCCACACTGCCGACCTGGGTCCAATCCCTGGCACCATATTGTGAGTCTACTAGGAGGGATTCTTTTTTGTTTGTTTGTTTGTTTGTTTTTTTTGGGCCACACCCATTTGACGCTCAGGGGTTACTCCTGGCTATGTGCTCAGAAGTCGCCCCTGGCTTGGGGGGACCATATGGGACGCCGGGGGATCGAACCGCGGTCCTTCCTTGGCTAGCGCTTGCAAGGCAGACACCTTACCTCCAGCACCACCTACCCGGCCCCTAGGAGGGATTCTTGAATGCAGCAGACCCAGGAGTAAACCCTGAGCACCTGCTGGGTGTGGTCCAACCTGTCCCCCCTCAAAACAAAACAAAATAAAACAAACACAAAGCAGACTGGAGTTGCCACTTGCAAGGCATAAAACTGGATTATTTCTTTCTGGCTGAAGGCTTCTAAACTCCAAAACTGCTCCCAAATATCCACCTTTCATGGACTGAGTGCTCACTTTTTATTTATTTATTTATTTATTTATTTATTTATTTATTTATTTATTTATTTATTTATTTATTCATTCATTCATTCATTCATTCATTCATTTATTTATGGGGCACGAAGGGGCCAGGAGTGGAGACCACTAAGAAGATGACGATGGAAGGGAGTTGGAGAATGTTGGGAGGATAGGGAAGGGAGGAGAGGAAAATGCTTGGCAGCCTGCGTTTTCAGTGCACATGGCTGAGAGAATGTCATCATCTTTATTTCTGACACTAGAGTGGTTTCTTCATTTACCTGAGGTTACACAGCTCCCAACCCACAATTGGTCTCAGATATCAGAAAAGCATATGTGTGTGTTTATTCGGGGGTGGGGGGGGGGGGGTGGATAGAGCCTTGATGGTGGTGCCCCATTCTGTAGGAAAATTGGGACTCCTCCTCCTCTTTCTCCTCCTCCTCCTCTTCTTCTTCCTCTTCTTTTCTTCTCTTCCTCCTCCTTCTCTTCTTCCATCTTCTTTTCCTTTTCTTCTTCCTCCTTTCTTCTCTCTCTCCTCTTTTTTTCTTCTTCTTTTCCTTCTCTTCTTCCTTTAACTGGCAGTGCTCAGGGCTCACTCCTGACTCTGCACTCAGGAACCACTCCTGGCAGTGCTCAGGGAACCATAAGGGATGCCAGGAATGGAATCCAGCTCAGCTTTGCTCAAGGCAACACCCTCCTTAATGTCCTATGATTTGGCTCCTAGTCTTGTTTGTTTATTTTCAAAATCTCACTGCTGAGAGTGGAGCTGGTTTCCCAGCCCTGGGGTTTTGTCACCTGGAGAGGTGCGACTGTGCCAGCATTGCTGCTGCCACCTGTCACCTACCAGGTTGTAGGCCCCAGGCTCCAATGCCAGCTGACCCTGGATTGTGATGGGGAGGGAGTCTTCTAGGTGAGGCCTCTCTGCTTTGGGAACAGATGCCCAGAAATGACTGTTCTTGGAACTAGCACCTCCGTGGGGCCTTTAAATCAACATTGGCTAGTTCCTCTGCTCCCTGCTCTTGGGTTTCTTTTATGATAGTGAAATACTCTGCCAGGCCAGTTGCTCTAACAAGTGGTTCTGACTCTCCCGGGAGCCCCCCACCCCGTAATGCTTGGATAGACCCCCTCCTGTCTCAGCCTAAAACTACAGAGAAGACCAGAGGCATAATCACCTCCAAGGGTAATCCCCTCAGCCAAATGCCTTTTGTGACAAATGACAGTTGAGAGGAACTGTCACTTGCTTCTGACTCATTGTGAGCATTGGCTACCAGAAAGGACAGACAGGGGCCACAGAGATATGACAGCAAGGAGGGCAATGACCTTGCATGCAGCTGACCTGGGTTTTATCCTTGGTATCGCATAGGGTCCCCCGCCCCCCAGCATCGCCAGCATTCCTGAGCAGAGTCAGGAGTCAGCCCTGATCCTATCCTGGTATGGCCCTAAAGCAAAACCAACAAACCAAAAAGTAAATGCCACAGATTGAGGGGGTCCTGGGGAGTGGGGAGAGGGCAGAGACAGCAAGCTGTTTTGCTAGTCCCTGGGATCCAGGGAGGCCTGCCCTAGCCTGAGAAATACGGTTTCCCTGTACATGTGTGATAAAGATGCGATGGGGTGTCACCCTTGTTGTGGTCTCTCTGACACCCCAATCCTGACTACAGACCCCTGGGCAGAGCCTGGTGGGTTGTTGGGGCCCTCGAGGCCTCCTGGTGTTGGGGAGAAAGTCACAGCTGCACCCCGGAATGATGATGAGGCTGAAAAGTGCTGATGGTGGTTTGAGGTTGACCAGTTGTCTCTCTGTTCCCTGGGCCATTGTGGGGCCCAGTGCTTGGGGCCTGGCTCCCACCCTGGGGTGGGGGCTCTGAGGGCCACTTCAGCTCCTCCCCTACTCCCAGATCAGGGGGTGGGACCCTTTGGGCGAAGGTGGAGAGTGACAGGCTCCTTGGGGAAGCTTCCCCGGTGCTGGGGGCTGGGAGCCTGGTAACTGGTCCGACGAGTTTCCCTTCAGGTCCCTCGGGCATGACTGGATTCATTGACCTGTTAGTTCCCGGGTGCGTGTCACCCGAGCCTTGTCGGCTGAGATCTAGTGACTGAGCACCCCAAATGGGCCCGGAAATCCCTGGCCCCCACCCTCTTCCCCACCCTTTCTCCTTTTCTTCTTTCTCCACCCCTTTTCCTTCCTTCCTTCCTTCCTTCCTTCCTTCCTTCCTTCCTTCCTTCCTTCCTTCCTTCCTTCCTTCCTTCCTTCCTTCCTTCCTTCCTTCCTTCCTTCCTTCCTTCCTTCCTTCCTTCCTTCCTTCCCTCCCTCCCTCCCTTTTCCTCCCTTCCCCTTTTCCGTCTTCCCTCCCTTCCTTCCCTTTTTCCCTTCCTTCTTTCTCTCCTTCCTTCCTTCCCTCCCTCCCTTCTTCCTTCCTTCCTTCCATCCATCCTTTCTTCCTTCCCTCCTCTCACCCCTTTCCCCTCCCTCCTCTTTTCCTCCCTCCCTCCCTTCCTTTCATTTCTTCCTTCCTTTCCTCTCTTCATTTCCTCCTTCCTTCCCTTTTCCCTCCTTCCCTTTCCCTCCTTTCCTCCCTCCTTCCCTTTTCTCTCCCCCTTTCCCTTTTCTCTACCTCCCTCCCTTTTCCTCCCTCCCCCTTCCTTCCTTCCTTCCCTCCCTCCCTCCTTCCTTCTTTTCTCCTTCCATCCTTTATTCTTCCTCCCTCCCTCCCTCCCTCCCTCCCTCCCTCCTCCCTCCCCCTCCTCCCTCCCTCCCTCCCTCCCTCCCTCCCTCCCTCCCTCCCTCCCTTCCTTCCTTCCTTCCTTCCTTCCTTCCTTCCTTCCTTCCTTCCTTCCTTCCTTCCTTCCTCTGGCATGTGCTCCAGCCCTTTGAACCATCCTCCTGGCCTCAACTTGTCTTGTTTTTGTTTTTCCTCTTCGATTGTCTGAGAATGTCGTGAGGCAGGTCCCAAGCTACTCCCAGTTGCCCTTTCTGGTTTCTGGCCAACAAGGCACAGACTGGACTTTGCCACAGAAGCCGGTTTTGATAAATGAGGGAGGTGGGAGGAGAGTCAATGGAGGAATCCGACAAGGGCAGGAAAAAGAAAAGCCATGCTTTTTTTTTGGGGGGGGGAGTTTTTGTTGTTTGTTTGCTTTGGGACCACACCTAGCAGTGCTCAGGGGTTATTCCAGGTGCTGCAGTCAGGGATCATTCCTGGCATTGCTCAGTAGACCTTATGGAGTCCTGGGGATGGAACCCCCACTTGACCACATACAAAGCAAGTGTCCTCTCTGCTGTAGCATCTCTCTGGACCCTCCGTAGGAATCTTTCCTTAGTGTTATTTTATTTTGGGGCCATACCCAGAATGCTCAGGGATTCTTCTTGGCTCTCAGTGTTTCTCAGGAATCATTCTCAGGACCATATGGGATGCCAGGTTAGCTGTATGCAAGGCAAGCACCATTCCTGCCGTACTCTCTTTCACCCCTGAATCTTTTTTTTGGGGGGGGGGTCATTACCAGTGGTGCTCAGGTTTACTCCTGGCTCTGTGCTCAGAAATTACTCCTGGCATGTCAGGGACCATATGGAATGCCAAGAATTGAACTCAGGGATGGAACCCGGGTTGGCCACATGCAAGGCAAACACCCTCCTGCTGTGCTATGGCTCCAGCCCTATTGGCCCTGAATCTTGCAGATGGCATTCATGCATAAATTTTGCATCTGCTACTGGTCCATAATTGGGGCTTCCTGGTTCTCAGTCAAACCCCGTACCAGGTGCAAGGAGATGTCCAGTGGGCTGAGCATAGGCTTGGTTTGTGGAGGAACCAAGTTTGAAATCTGGTACCACAGGGTCCTTCGAGCACTGTTGGGAAGGGACCCCTGAGCACAGTCAGGAGTAGCTCTGAGCATTACTTGGTAGGACCCCTAAAAGGAGACTGAGCACCTGCAAACCCAGGGGAGAGACCTTAGAGGAAGGCAGCTCTGCTGTTTGGACCCTCTGGAGCACTGTCTCTCATTTGGGGGTCTGCAGAAGAAAAGCAGGGACTGGGGAGATGGTTCAGTGTGGATGGCACTGGCCTTGCATGTAGCCAACCTGGCTTGATCACAGCATCCTATAAAGGCCCCTAAACACAGCTAGGAATGATTCCTGAGTGTAGAGTCAGGAGTAACCCCTGAGCGCTGCTGGGAGCAGCTCAAAAACTAAAAAAAAATTAAAAGAAATTATTTGGAGAAGGGGTTTTAAGTTGATATTGCTGGAATGATAGCACAGCGGGAAGGGCTTTTGCCTTGCGTGCAGCGACAGGGGTTCAATTCCCGGCATCCCATATGGTTCTCTGAGCACTGTCAGGAGTGATTCCTGAATATGGATGGAGTCAAGAGGCAGCCCTGAGCACCATCAGATGTGGCCCCCAAACCAACCTTTCCCCCTAAAAAAAACTAGACTCAGAGCCAAAGAGATAGCATAGCAGGTAGAGCACTTGCCTTGAACACAGCCAGACCAGGTTAGGTATTTGGCATCCCATAAGGTCCCCCAAGTCTTACCAGGAGTGATCCCTGAGCACAGAGCTAGATATGACCCTCGAAAACAATAGCATGAAACAGCAAGTAAAAAAAATAAATAAATAAAAAGGAAGCAGGAAGGCAAAATGGCAATATAAATCCACCCAAGGGATAGCACAGGAGGGCGCTGTCCTTGCACATGGCAGACCCCGGTTCGATCCCCAGCACTTCATAGGGTCCCTTACACGTCACTTGAGTGATCCCTGAGCACAGAGCCAGGAGTCATCCCTAAACGCCATGGATGTGACCCCCAAACCCAAACCATTTATTTCTGAAAAGCTGGAGAGCTTGTCCTCTTCCAGCTACTCAAGCAAGCAAGCAAGCATCCTTTGGTTTTGAGAAGTTCTCTGTTCCAGAGCTACCTTTATTTTGTTTTATTTTATTTTATTGGTGGGTGGGTGGGTGGGTGAGGAATTAGAACCCATACTGGCCTGTGTTTGGGGGCCCTCGGGTGGGGGGAGGGCTCTCAGGAGCTCTCTGGTGTCAGGGATCAAACCCGGGGCCTCCTGCATGTAAAGATGTCCTGAGCTCTCCCCTCCTTAGCCCCTAGCTCCCCTCAGGCTCTGTGTTAGCCGGAAAGGGGCACTCAGGGTAATAGGACCCAACAAAGATGCTATTGTAGTCACCTGGTTGGGGGGGGGGCAGGGAGGTGTGTGGTGGGGACCAGGGCTGAGAATCATGGCTGAGGGTGAGAGCGAGGAATGCTAGCCTCCCACGGTCGCCCTCTCTTCTCTCTCCCTCTCTTTCGCTTTCCCTCTCTCCCTCTCTCTGTTCCTTCTCTTTCTCTGTCTCTCTATCTCTCCCTCCCCTTTCCCTTTCTCTCCCCTCTCTCTCCCACTCTGTTCTTTCTTTTTCTTTCTCTTCCTCTCATTCTCTGTCCATCTTCCTTCCTTCCTTCCTTCCTTCCTTCCTTCCTTCCTTCCTTCCTTCCTTCCTTCCTTCCTTCCTTCCTTCCTTCCTTCCTTCCTTCCTTCCTTCCTTCCTTCCTTCCTTCCTTCTCTTTCTCCCTTTCTTCTTTTTTCTTTTTTTTTCCTTTCTTTTCTTTTCTCTTTTCTTTTTTTCTGTTTTTTTTTTTTTTTGGTTTTGGTTTTGGTTTTTGGGCCACACCCATTTGATGCTCAGGGGTTACTCCTGGCTGTGCGCTCAGAAATCGCCCCTGGCTTGTGGGGACCATATGGGACGCTGGGGGATCGAACCTCGGTCCATCCTACGCTAGCGCTTGCAAGGTAGACACCTTACCTCTATCGCCACCTTCCCAGCCCCTCTTTTTTTCTGTTTTCAGGCCTCACCCCACAATACTCAGAACTGACTCCTGGCTCTATGCTCAGCAATCACTCATGGCAGTGCTGGGGGGGATCTATAGGGGTGCCAGTACTAAATCAGTGTTGGTCATATGCAAGGCCAGTACTGTCTCTGCCCCCTCAAAAACCATACCTTGAATTCCCCCCCACCCCCGCCCCCAGCCAGGGAATTCTGTTCCCAGTAACCCAAGACTCTTGGCCTTTTTTTTTTTTTTTGGTTTTTGGTTTTTGGGCCACACCCAGCAGTGCTCAGGGGTTACTACTGACTTTATGCTCAGAAATTACTCCTGGCAGGCTCCAGGGACCCTATGGATGCTGGGGATTGAACCCGGGTCCCCACTCTGCTATCGCTCTGGCCCTCCTCTTGCATTTTCTGTATCATTTATAAAATTCAACTTTGACCTATTGATCCCTTCCGGGTATCTGAGCCTGACGTTTTTCCAGTTCCAAACTGACTTATTCTCTCCCCTTCCCTTCATTCCTCTTCCCTCTTTCTCTTCCCTTTCCCAAATAATACACTTTCACAAAGTGCTTATTCTTCGCACTGAACTTGATTTCCTGATCTCCTTCCCCCCCACACATGTAAAAATCCGCTGAAGAGCTTGGCTGAAATTTTATTAAATCCAGAAATTCATTTGAGAAATCAATGCCTTAATACACTTCCTTACCTGGAAGGCCTGGGCTTTATTTCTCCATGGCTCCCAATCTTTTCATTTTGGGGTGGGGGCTGCCCACTCAGAGTTGCTCCGTGGTGGCTCCTGGCTCTATGCTCAGGAATCATTCCTGAAGGTGCTCCGAGGACCCTATGGGATCGAACCTGCTTGCAAGGCAAGTGTCCTTACAGCTGTACTATCACTTTGACCCCAAATCCAGTGCCTTACCCCCTGTGCTATCTTTCGACTCCTCACATCTAGTTTTATTGACCTGTCCCTCAACTGTAGTGGGTCACCCCTATGTTTGGCCATGGCATATGTCTCTAGCTGTGGTGTTTGTATATCCAGGTACCTCTTACTTTTGGTTGCAGTGTTCATACATGGCGTTTTTTGTTTCTGTTTTTTTTTTTTGTTGTTGTTGTTGTTGTTCTTCTTCTTCTTATTGGTTTGGGGGCCACACCTGACTACAGAAGCCCAAAGCTGCCAGGGCTGCAGGCTGCAAAGGCCCATGGGGCCCATCTGCCAGGTGGGGCCTAGTGCCCACCCAGGGACCCCAACAGGTATTGACCACTGGCCCAGGACTGAGAGAGAGAAGAAACTAAGTATATGTTTTTTTCTCCTGGTGTCTGAGGCCTGCTGCCTTCTCTCTGGGTTTCAGATAGAGGGGAAAGAGAATTAGATGGAAATTCAGAGGTGGCCTGGGTGACAGGGAGGCCCACCTGTGTTCGAAGAACACAGAAAAGTGAATAGATTGGGGCTGGTGAGATAGCACAGTGGTGGGGCATTTGTCTTGCATGCAGTCAATTCGAACAGAAGGTGGTTCGAATCCTGCCATCCCATATGGTCCCCTGTGCTTGTCAGGAGCGATTTCTTAGCACAGAGCCAAAAGTAATGCCTAAGCACCGCCAGGTGTGACCCAAAACACCAAAAACCAAAAAAAAGAGAAAAAAGAAATGCAACATTTCTCCGATGCTTTATCTCTGGGCCCCCCACAAGCCAGCAGGCTGTTCTGGTCACTATTATGGGCCCCCCCCACCCCAACAGACTGTTTCTTTTTTTATTCCAGCATGACTAGGGTTGTGTTCAAGGGGTGTGTCCAGGTTCAACAGTCATTACAGTGGGAGTATCCAAGGGGCGTGTCCAAGCCCAACTGTCATACCCAGCGATGCTCATGGCTGACTCCTGGCTCTGCCCTCGGGGATCACTCTTGTTGAATTCAGGGACTGTACGGAATGTGGGATTGAACCTGGATTGGTCACATGCAAGGCAAATGCTCTCCCTGCTGTACTATCACTCTGGTCTCCAGCATGAGTATTTTTATTTCCCCCTTTATTTTGCACCACACCCACCAATGCTCAGGGTTTATTCTGCCTCAGGGAAGGGCTCAGGATGCTGAGAATCGAACCCAGATCAGCCGCATGCAAGGCCAGCAAATTCTTTGCTGCACTCACTGTCAATCCCCCCCGGACCCCAGGAGTCTTAACTCTTACTCTATTGAGGAGGGTTTTACCGTACGGCTCTTAAATATTTAACGATGCTCTTACCTGACATCCATGTTCATCGGGTTCCTAATGTAAAAATCATCCCCACTTCCAGCGGGGAACCCCACTGAGTCAGGATGAATTATTCCTCTAGCAGAATGTTGAATTGGAGTTTTCACATTTGCTTGTTCTGTTGTGTTTTTTTTTTCTCCTCCGTTGCATTTTTTTTTTTTTGGCTTTTGGGGTTACACCTGCAGTGCTCAGGGGTTACTTCTGGCTCTATGCTCAGAAATTGCTCCTGGAAGGCATGGGGGAACATACGGGATGCCGGGATTCGAACCACCATCCTTCTGCATGCAAGGCAAACTCCCTACCTGGGATCCATGCTATCTCTCAGGCCCCCAGCCTCTTCATTTTTTCTTTTTGGTTTTGGGGCCATACCTGGTGGTGCTCAGGGGTTACTCCAGGCTCTATGCTCAGATATTACTCCTGGCAGGTTCGGGGGACCCGATAGGATGCCAGGAATCGAACTTAGGTTGGCCACATGGAAGGTAAACACCTTCTCCGATATGGTATTGCTCTGGAACCTGTTTGTTTCTTTTTAATTTGGCTCTTCGCCATTTGTGGAAAAAAGGAGGGGGGGGACAATGTTTTGCATCCATTTAATTACAATCACTTTGCTGGGTGCTTGGAACTGCTCTTCTAAGCCAGAGAACAGAACATGACCTGCTCTTGCCGCTGTGAGAGTTTGAGAGTGACAGCGTTGAGGCGGGTCCTTGGAAAGGAACCAGTTATTTGGGGGGATCATCTGTTACTGCTGTCATCTCATGAGGAAGTTGTTCCTTGAGAAACAGACTTTTTTTATTTTTTTTGCCGTGCTGTGTGAGAACTGGATGAAAGAATTTTTTTTTCTCCCTCATCCTCAGCTGGTGGGCTCAGGGGTCACTCCTGCAGGACTCTGGGGATCATGTGAGATGCTGGGGATTGAACCCAGGTCAGCTACATGCAAGGCAAGATTCTTACCTGAAGTCCTATTTTTGTGGCTCCCCAATTGCATTTTTCAAATGTGAGTAGTTGGGATTTGAAAAATAAAGTCAGCTCTCACACACTCTCTTACTTGGATCTCTGGTTGAGAGAATGGGGGGGGGGGTGGAGCAGGAGAGAGCTCCAAGGGCTAAATGGGCTTTGCCTGTGGGGAGCCTGGGGTTCAGTCCCCAGTACCTAAAGGCCCCTTGAAGCATCCCCACATCGGCCCTCTATCTTCTCATCCGTCCCCTCTTTTTCTGTTTGTTTGTTTGTTTTTTTGTTTTTTGGGCCACATCCGGTGGTGCTCAGGGGTACTCCTGGCTGTCTGCTCAGAAATAGCTCCTGGCAGGCACGGGGGACCAGATGGGACGCCGGGATTCAAACCAACCACCTTTGGTCCTGGATCGGCTGCTTGCAAGGCAAACACCACTGTGCTATCTCTCCGGCCCTCTTTTTCTGTTTGTTTCTGGGCCATTCTCAGCCAATGCACAAGGTTCACTCCTGGCTCTGTGCTCAGAAATCACTCCTGGTGGGCTCGGGGGGGGGGGGGGGAAACTATGGGATGCTGGGGACCGAACCTGGGCTGACTGAATGGAAAGTCAGCGCCATCTCCACTGTGCTATGGCTCTGCCCCCTCAATTTGGTCAGTTTTTGTTTCTTACAGTTTCTCTGAAGCTCCTACAACTTGGTGAGCTTTTTTCTTTTTTCTTTTTCTTTTCCTCCACACCCAGGTTTTTATTTTGTTCTTGCTCAGAAACTTTATTCTGGGGCCGGAGAGATAGCACAGAGGCAGGGCGTTTGCCTTGCACGCAGAAGGACGGTGGTTTGAATCCCGGCATCCCATATGGTCCCCTGAGTCGGCCAGGAGCGATTTCTGAGTATAGAGCCAGGAGTAACCCTGAGCACTGCCAGGCATAACCCAAAAACCAAATATTATATATATATAATATATATATATAATATATATTATAAATATAAAAGAAACTTTATTCTTTCTTTCTCACCAGCTCCCAGCTCCTGTGCTTGAGGATATGGTGAGGAGAGGGAGGGAGGGAAGAAAGGAGAGAGAGAAAGAGAGACAGAGACAGATGGAAGAGAGAGAGGAGAGAGAGAAGAGAGAGAAGAGAGAGAGAGAGAAGGGCGGGGCCTGGTGGAACTTGACCTCTGAACCACCTGCCCTGCCTGCCCCCCATCTATTTCTGGGTCCTGCTCTCAGCCTCAAGGTCTGAGGACTCCAGAGCACTTGTGTCACCACTGACCCCAGGCTGTGAGGCCATCATTGCTTTTAGATGACCTGTGCCCCCTCTCTGGGGGGGGGCCCTGACATGTCCCTGCGCTGATAGGACCCCGTCCAAGATACTTTCCACTAGCTGCAGGTTCACTCAGTCTTGTTTTTTTGCAGTGGGGTGAGAGGGCAGAGGGTGAATATTCACCCCTGAAGCTTTTTCCTTGCCCCCAATCTCATTTTCTCTTTTTTTTTTTGACTGTGTGGACAGGCTAAGAGTGGGGGCTAGGGGCCGGGCGGTGGCGCTGGAGGTAAGGTGCCTGCCTTGCCTGCGCTAGCCTAGGACGGACCGCGATTCGATCCCCCGGCGTCCCATATGGTCCCCCAAGAAGCCAGGAGCAACTTCTGAGCGCATAGCCAGGAGTAACCCCTGAGCGTCACAGGGTGTGGCCCAAAAACCAAAAAAAAAAAAAAAAAAAAAAAAAAGAGTGGGGGCTCACCCTGAAGGACTAAAGCCATTTCTTTCCTTCTCCTTCGGAGGGATCCATACATAGCGGTGCTCAGATTTGAGTCTTGGCTCTGCGCTCAGGGATCCCTCTATGTGGTTTCAAGGATTGAACCCAGGTTGGTTGAATGCAAGACAAGCCCTTTAATTCCTGTACTGGTTCTAAGCCCTCTTTAAAAAAATGTTTTTTCATATGTACTGCATTTAAAAGTGATCATGGTTTACTCCTGTTTTGTGCTCAGGGATCACTCCTGGCACAGAGCTGCTAGAGACCAAATCTGGGACAGGCCAGATCCCTACCTGCTCCTTACCTGCGTTGCTATCTCTCTGGCCTTGTTACTTGCTTTTCATTTCTTTTAATATTTATATTTTTGTGGGGTTGGAGTGATCGCACAGTGGTAGGGCATTTGCCTTGCCCACTGCCAACCCAGGACAGACCTGGGTTTGATCACCAGAATCCCATATGGTACCCCAAGCCTGCCAGGAGTGATTTCTGAATGCAGAGTCAGGAGTAACCTGAGTGCTGCTGGGTGTGGCTCAAAAACCATATATTTACCGGTATATATATGTTTGTTTGTTTTGGGACCATACTTGGTGACACTCAGGGCTTTCTCCAGGCTCTGTACCCAGAAATCACTCCTAGCAGTGCTTGGGGACCTTATGGGACACTAAGGATCTAAACCAGGCCAGCTGTGTGCAAGGCAAGCGCCCTCCCCATTGTGTAATTTTTTCCCCCATTGTGTTATTGTCATATGGTCCCAAGAGTGATTCCTTTTCACCCACCGAACTCTTTCCTTCTGCCATTTCTGCTTGTAGTTTCTTCATTTCTGCTCTTATGTCCTCTAGTGTTTTATTGACTGTCTATTCAAGGGCCTCTTGGAGTTCCTTAAACATTTTCAACATTTCCTCTCTGAATTTCTTATCAAGGCTGGAGTCATAATACAGCGGGAGAGCACTTGCCTCGCACACAGGCAACAGGTCTGGATTCAATCCCCACCCAGCGTTCCATAGGGTCCCTCAAACACTGCCAGGAGTGATTCTGAACACAGAGGCAGGATGTCAACTCTGGGCCAGGTTGACTCAACGGCTGGGTCCATGACCCTAAAACAAACAAAGCAAGCAATAAACCAATAAAAATATACTTATCAGAGAGGTTATAGATGGTTTTACTGGTTGTTTCTTCAGGGCTACCATTCTCACTAAGCCTGGTGGGGTTAGTGTTGCTTCAACTTTGGTTGCTGTGTGGTTAGTTTGTATACTTACAATGAGATACAGAGGGGTGAAGAAGGGGCTGGAGTGACAGTTTAGTGGGGAGGGCATTTGCCTTGCATGTGACCAGGCAAAGTTTGACCTCCGGCACCCCATAGGGTCCCTGGAGCACTGCCATAAGTAATTCCTGGGTGCAGAGCCAAAAGTCAGCCCTCAACACCGCTGAGTGTGGTGCCCCCCCACCCCCCACCAATAATGCTGGCACAGACTTTTAAGATACTTATGTTTGTTTTGAGGTTACACCCACCCTGTTCAGGGGAGTGCCCTGCCCACTGGGTTATCCTTATTTTTTTTGGAGGGGGTGCACATCCACTGTTGCTCAGGGGTTACTCCTGGTTCTGTGCCCAAGGGTTATTCCTGGCAGAGCTCAAGGGGATCCTATGGGATACCAGGGATAGAACCCAGGTTGGCTGTGTGCAAGGCAAACGCCCTCCCTACTGTGCTATCTATTGAACCCCAACCTACTGAACTCTCTTTGCACCCCCCAAGCGCCTCCACTTTGTAGAAGAGAAAACAGCCTTGTATTCTATTGCAGTGAATGTCTGGGGGGGGGGTGTCATGCCATGCACCCCCAATCAGATTACCTCCCCCTGCCTCGCTGGCCACGGGGAACCCCTCTATGCAATGCACCCCCTTGCGCTGTTCTGCAACCCCTCTGGGAAGGGCTGGTCCCCCCCTAGTCCGTGGGTCCTTCCAGCCCGATCCTGTTGTTCTTTCCCAAGGAACGAAGTTCAAATTCGCTTTGCGTAACCCGGATGGAGGAGGTGGGGTTCAGGCGGGGCCTGGGCTGGGGCAGGCCTCGGCCTCTGGAACTCTGCGGGAAACCAGCCAAGCGTGGCCTATGGCTTGAGGGGCAAAGTGTAAACCCCCCCCCCCAAAAAAAAGGGGAGCCTGGTGGTCACTCCAGCGGAGAAAGTCGCCTGGTGGCACTTACCGTAATTGCCCGCCGCCCCCCAGGACAGCGCACTGGGCGGTTACCGTAATTACGGACGGATGGAAGCCTTGCGCGGGTTGGGGGTTGTGGCTGAATTCTCCTGCATAGGCCATTCCACACGGAAAGGGGGTGTTTGTTTGCTTTCCCCATATTCCAGGAATGCCTGTGCTGAGAATTCAGGGTAACAGTGCTGAGAATGAGCCGTAGCTCATGGGATCCCAGGATTGGGGACAGAAAAGCTGCTTGGGGGGCCGGAGAGATAGCATGGAGGTAAGGCGTTTGCCTTTCATGCAGGAGGTCATCAGTTTGAATCCCGGCGTCCCACTTTTTTTTTTTTTTTGTCTTTTGGGTCACACCCGGCGGTACTCAGGGGTTCCTCCTGGCTCTATGCTCAGAAATCGCCCCTGGCAGGCTCGGGGGACCATATGGGATGCTGGGATTTGAACCACCGTCCTTCTGCATGGAAGGCAAACGCCTTACTTCCATGCTATCTCTCCGGCCTCAAGGGAACACATTTGTGGGTGCTCAAGAGGGATGTCTTAGAGGTCGGCAACCTTGATGTCTAGGGAAGCCCACTTGGTGACTGGTTTCATGTCCCTCCCCACTTCATATGTTATTTTTTTCTCACCCTCCATATCTCAAAACAGGATTCTTGAGGCCTAGGAGAGGAACTCAAAGGGTTTTGCATGTCAAAGTCCTGGGTTTTTTTAAATATATTTTTAATTTATTATTATTTTTTTTGTTTTTTTGGGGGGAGGGGTTGAGTCACACCAGCAAAGCTAATGGGCTACTCCTGGCTCTACACTCAAGAAATCGCTCCATGGGCCGGGCGGTGGCGCTAAAGGTAAGGTGCCTGCCTTGCCTGCGCTAACCTTGGACGGACCGCGGTTCGATCCCCCGGTGTCCCATATGGTCCCCCAAGCCAGGAGCAACTTCTGAGCACATAGCCAGGAGTAACCCCTGAGCGTTACTGGGTGTGGCCCAAAAACCAAAAAAAAAAAAAAAAAAAGAAATCGCTCCTGGCAGGCTCAGGGGACCATATGGGATGCTGGGATTCGAATCACCATCCTTCTGCATGCAAGGTAAACACCTTACCTCCATGCTAACTGTCCGGCCCCATATATTATTTATTTATTTATTTATTTTTATTTATTTATTTATTTATTAGTTTTTGGGTCACACCTGGTGGTGCTCAGGGGTTACTCCTGGCTGTCTGCTCAGAAATAGCTCCTGGCAGGCACGGGGGACCATATGGGACACCGGGATTCGAACCAACCACCTTTGGTCCTGGATCGGCTACTTGCAAGGCAAACACCTCTGTGCCATCTCTCTGGGCCCATATTTTTTATTTTTATCTTCTACACTGACTGGGCCCCTGAATACCTCCAGAATTGCCCTCCAAGCACTGAGCCAGGAGTAGCCCCTGAGCACCATCAGGTGTAATCCCTGTCTCTCCCCCACCCATTCCAAATTTAAAATATCTGCTTATAACAACCAGAGGCAGCGCTTGCCTTGCATGCGGCTGACTTGGGCTCCATCCCTGGCACTGCACCCAGAGGGTCCCCCACCCAGCCTGCCAGGAGTGATCTCTGAGTGCAGAGTCAGGAGTCAGCCCTGAGTATGGCCGGGTGTGGCTCCCCTTAAAAAACAAAACCCAAACAAAATGCTTCTGAATTTGGAAATGGAAACCCCAGCTCCCTCTTTGGAGAGAAGAAAACTTAAAGAGGGTCCTGTGACCTTCTCAGGCTAGGTTCCGGGACCGGCTGAGGCGGGAGACGGGGGGAATTTGAGGGTGAATCTGGCTTTGTTTTCAGCCGGCAAATCTTTTGGGCCAAGTGGGTGATGAGGAAGTTGCTGGCAGATCCACAGACGTGGAGATGTTTCTGGCAGACGATCGCCAACATCTGTGAAGAATCTATTTCCAGAAAGATTTTAAGAAGGGCTTTAAAAAAAAAAAGGGTGCTCAGAGAGATAGGACAGCAGGGAGGATATCAAGCATTGTGTTGCTGACCAGGGTTGGATCCGGGGGCATCCGAAAGGGTCCCCCAAATTCTATTTAAAGAAACTCATTCCTGAGCTCAGCCAGACCTAGGAGTAGGCTGTGTTCAGGGTTTACTCCTCCCCAAATCCCTCATCTACCCCAAATCCCATGTTTTCAGGATTGGAAAATAGGAGAAAGGAGTGTTTTGTAATCTCACTTTTTATTTATTTATTTATTTATTTAATGGGGAAATCATAACTAGCTTGCTTATGGTTACTCTCTGCTCAGGGATATATCACTTCTGGCAGGGCTGAGGGGGTGACTCTACGGGATGTTGGGGGAATGAAACCCAGGTTGGCCACTTGCAAGGCCATCGCCCTCCCTGCTGTGCTATCTCCATGTCCCTGAAATCTCATTCTTTTTTTTTTTTTGGTTTTTGGGTCACATCCAGCAGTGCTCAGGGGTACTCCTGGCTGTCTGCTCAGAAATAGCTCCTGGTAGGCACGGGGGACCATATGGGACACCGGGATTCGAACCAACCACCTTTGGTCCTGGATCGGCTGCTTGCAAGGCAAACACCGCTGTGCTATCTCTCTGGGCCTGAAATCTCATTCTTCCAGTTCCATATGTTGACTCTCATTTCTTTCTCCTTCTCTTTCTCCCTTGCTTCTGGACAGTGGGGAATGCACACAGGGGCCAGAGGACACGTTGTTGATTTTGTTTGTTTGTTTGTTTGTTTGGTGTTTGAGTCACATCTGCTTGCGGCTGCTCAGGGTTTACTCCTGAGTAAGTTACTGGTTCTGTATTCAGAAATTGCTTCTGGGGCCGGAGAGATAGCATGGAGTAGGGCATTTGTCTTGCATGCAGAAGGACGGTGGTTCGAATCCTGGCATCCCATGTGGTCCCCCAAGCTTGCCAGAAGTGATTTCTGAGCATAGAGCCAGGAGTGACCCCTGAG
>NC_064862.1:85109521-85352021 GCF_024139225.1 Suncus etruscus | reverse complement strand
TTTAAACACCATGATTACAAACACGTTTGTAGTTGGGTTTCAGTTACATAAAAAAGAATATCCCCCTTCACCAGTGCAACCTTCCCACCACCAATGCCCCCCATTTCTCTCCTCCTCCACCCCCTCTGCCTGTATTCGAGACAGGCATTCTATTTCTCTCACTCACTACCATTGTCATGATAGTTGTCAGTGCAGTTATTTCTCTAACTGCACTCAACACTCTTCGTGGTGAGCCTCATATCATGGACCCATCCTTCCAGCCCTCATCTTTCTTGTCTCTGGGTATTATTACAATAATGTCTTTTATTTTTCTTAAATCCCATAGGAGAGTGAGACTATTCTGTGTGTATCTTTCCCCCTCTGACTTATGACCTGAAGTTTGATCCCTGGCACCCCATAGAGCCCCCTGAGCCCCCACCAGGAGTGATCCTGAGCGCAGAGCCAGGGGTGAGTCCTGATATATCTGGGGATGGTGCACCCCCCAAAAACAAACAAACAAACAAACCAACCAGTTCAGCAACTAACTTTCTTCTCCCTCATGGGAATCCTGCTCCTAGTTCTAGGTTCTGGGCCAGGAATGGGAGACATATTTTATTTTGCAGCTCAGCAGGCAAGCCCTGGGGTGGGGGTAGGTGCCCCACAACTCCAGCTGTGCTGCCCCTCTCGGGTCTCAGGCCAGCCAAGGGGAGCCCAGGAGTCCATCGCCATCACCACCACCTCCCCACACACCCTACCCACTCAGCTCAGTCAAGGCCAGCTGCAGACACGTGTGCTCTGGCGTCTGGAAAACACTTTCATTCCCTAGATAGTTGCTGCTCGGCTCAGGCCTTGGGCTGCTGCGCCCCAGGGCGCCTGAATCTGTCTCTTCTCTCAGTCCCAGGACTTGTGCTGACTGGAGGCACAGCAAGAGCTTCCAGCTGGGAACTTTGCAGAGTCCCACAGGCTCATGCATGGATCCTTCTGGAAGCCATTGAGTGGACCACTTCTCTTTTTCTTTTCTTTTTCTATTTTTTTTTTTTTTTTTGGCTTTTGTTTTTGGGCCATACCCAGTGGTGCTCAGGGTTTCCTCCTGGCTCTGCTTCCAAAAATCACCCCTGGTGGGCTTGGGGGGGCCCTATGGGATGCCAAGGATTGAACTGGGTTGGCCCTGTGCAAGGCCAACACTCTCCCTGCTGTGCTATCACTCTGACATCTGTGTATGTGTGTGTGTGTGTGTGTGTGTGTGTGTGTGTGTGTGTGTGTGAAGGGCTGACTCCTCACTCTGTGCTCAGGGATCACTCCTGGCAAGATTCCAGTACTCAGTGGTAATGGGGATCAAACCTGGGTTGATTGTGTGCATTTCCCACTCTGGCTCTGGGAATAGCTTCCTTTTAGTGCCCACGATCTGAAAATATCCTCTTGAGAAGTGGATGTTTGTTTATTATGACCAGTATACATTTTGGGGGGCCACACCCAGAAATGCTCAGGGATTACTTTTGCTTCTGTGCTTAGAAACTGCTTCTAGTATTGCTTGGAGGGACCCTATGGGATGCCAGGGATTGAACCCCATCAACTGCATGCAAGTCAAGAACCCTACCTACTGTACTATCACTCTAGTCTCTCCCTCGTTTTTTTGCAATATTCAGCTGGGCTCAGTTTACTTTTGAATCTGTGTTCAGGAGTCACCCCGTCAGGGCTTCTGTGTCAGAGATCCACTCCAGGTTGGCCCTGTGTATGGCAAGCACCCTATCCTACCAGCTGACCTTTCTTCACCCCGCCTTAGAAATCTTTTAGTCCCCTCCCCACAAGTGAAAATTGAAGAGTCCGCTAATCAGACTTGGCTGGAAGAATATAATTCTTGTGAGCATTGTGCTTGGATTGGTCAACTTTTTGTCCACCCACCCATTCATCCACCCACCTATCCACCCACCCAGCCAACACCATCCATCTACCCATTTATCCACCAATCCACCCACCCACCCAATGATCCACCCATCTACCCACCTACCCACTCATATCCATCCATCCGTTCATCTGTCCATTCGTCCATCTATCCATCCATTCATCCATCTATCCATCCACCCATCCAGTGATCCACCCATCTGCCCACCTACCCACTCACCTATTCATCCATCCATCCATCCATCCATCCATCCATCCATCCATCCATCCATCCATCCATCTTTGTCCTTCTATCCGTCCGTCCTTCCGCCTATCCTTCCATCCGTCCTTCCGTCTGTCTGTCCATCCATCCGTCCATCCATCCACCCACTCACCTGTCCATCATCTATCCACTCATCCAGTGATCTACCCATTCATTATTTACCCATTCATTCATCCATCTACCCACCCACCACCTACCCATTCATCCATCTATGCACCCATTATCCATCCACCCATTTTTTTTATTTGTTTGCTTGTTTTGGGGCCACACTTGGCAATGCTTGAGGCTTACTCTTGGCTCTACATTTCAGAATCACACCTTGCGATACTCGGGGCTCCATATAAGATGTCAGGGATGGAACCCAGGCAGGCCACCGTGCAAAGCATTCTTAAGTGTCCTTGCGCTATACTATCTCAGCTACGTCTCTGACCCCCTTAAAGCTCATTCTAGAAACAGTTGTTAGGACCTACACAGTAGCACAGAGGCAAGGGCACTTGCTTTGGAGGTGGTTGACCCAGGTTCGACTCCCAGCATTCCCTGAGCATCACCAGGAGTGCAGAGGCAGGAGTAAGGCCTGAGCACTGGCTGAGTGTGGCCCAAACGAAAAAGAAACAGGAAACCCCCAAACACTTCCCTCTCCAAAATAAATAAATAAATAAACAAATAAACAAACAAACAAACAAATAAATAAAATCTGATGCTAGCTGTTGAATGTTTCTAGTTTCCAAGGTAAGACCTGAACTGTTTACCAGGGGGAATGCGCGTAATCAGTGGCCTCTGGCATATATTTTCTCTGTCCAAATGGAGCTCCTGAGAATATTGCTCAAGGCCTACAAACAGAGTGAGGACAGTTCTGCTGGAGAAAGGATTTTTATCAGGGTGTTCGCAGTTTGGAAACCTGTTTGGGAGGACTGGGGGTGTGTGTATGGTGGGTGGGAGAGGAATGGATGTAACATTGAGCCAGTTTCTAGGATTTAGACTTCCTTTGAGGGGCCGGAGTGATAGCACAAGTGGTGGGGCATTTGCTTTGCATGCTGCTGACCCGGATGGACCTGGGTTTAATTCCTGGCATATGGTCCCCCAAGTGTGCCAGGAGCTATTTCTGAATGCACAGCCAGGGGTAACCCATGAGTGCTGCTGGGTGTGGCCCCCCAAAGCAAAGCCAACCAAACAAACAACCCCCCCCCAAAAAAAAGAACTTCGAGGGTTTTTCTCTGGTTTTCTTCTTTTTTTTTTTTTTTTGTGTGTGTTTTTTGGGTCACACCCGGCAGTGCTCAGGGGTTATTCCTGGCTCCAGGCTCAGAAATTGCTCCTGGCAGGCACAGGGGACCATATGGGATGCCGGGATTCGAACCGATGACCTCCTGCATGGAAGGCAAGCGCCCTGCCTCCATGCTATCTCTCCGGCCCCGTTTTCTTCTTTTTTTAATTTCTATTTGTGGAGGCCAAGCCCACCGGTGCTCAGGGCTGACTGTGCTCAGGGATCCATCACACAGCCGGGGCCATAGGACAGTGGGGAGGGCAATTGCCTTGCATGTGGCTGACCCAAGTTTGATCATTGGCAACTCAAGGGGCATATTCGAACCCCTCCAGGAGTGATTCCGAAAGAATAGAATAATAATAATAAAAGAAATTCCCAGAAGTAGAAAGCCATCATGCTGGGTAAGGAGGGAAGGGAAGGGAAGAGAGAGGTAGCAACCTACTCTTGTGCTCACTGGTTTGTCTGGGCCCGGAGATAGCACAGGGTGGGAGGACTTTTGTCTTGCAAGGGGTTGACCTGGGCTCGATCCCCAGTGTCTTTTTTTTTGTTTGTTTTTTTTGTTTTTGTTTTGTTTTTGTTTTTGGGCCACACCCGGCAGTGCTCAGGGGTTACTCCTGGCTGTCTGCTCAGAAATAGCTCCTGGCAGGCACGGGGGACCATATGGGACACCGGGATTCGAACCAACCACCTTTGGTCCTGGATCGGCTGCTTGCAAGGCAAACACTGCTGTGCTATCTCTCCGCCCCACCCCACCCCAGTGTCTTATAAGGTCCCCAAGCCCCATCAGGAGTGATCTCTGAGCACAGAGCCAGGAGTCAGCCCTGAGCACTGCTGCTTATGACCCAACAAATAAACAAAATATTTTGGGTATGTTTCTTTTGCTTTTTTGTATTTGCTTATTTTGGGTCACACCTGGGGGGCACTCAGGGATTACTTCTGGCTCTTTGGCTCAGAAATTACTCCTGGTGGTACTTGGGGGACCATATAGGAATCTGGGGATTGAACCCAGGCCAGCCACAAGCAAGACAAACATCCTATCCACTGTACTATTGCACTGGCTCCTCTTTTGCTTATTTAAAAAAGAAATTGTGTGCCCAACTGTTCTGAAGCTTCCTAGGAGAGAGGATGAGAGGTGTTGGGGTCAAAGAGCACCAGAGAGTAAACAGTGACATCACAAGTTCCAGAGCACCTGGCCCTATGAATAAGCACCATCTTCCTGTGACAGGATTCTCAGGGTAATTTGGTGGTGGAGCTGCAGTGTTAAGTCAGCACATGCATGCTTCTCCTACTTTGCTCCTTCTGATAAAATTCATGGATCTTTTACAGTGGGCTCTGGGGGGTGAATAGGAGTTTAACAAAGACAAAATGCCATTCTGCCTGGAATCAAGCTGCTACCTCCTCTTTACACTGGGCCAAGGCCAATGCTGGGCAGTCAGACCTAGGTCACGAGGGTTGAACCACTTATTCTGGTTGGTGCAGGACTTTCTTCGTTATGGTTCGGAGGGGGCCCAGATTTCCAAGAGATGTTGGTCCTAGGCAGGCCAGAAAACTTAACTCACCAAAGGTTGCACTCAGCAGTGGAATTTAACGAGTCCATTACAGTCGAGACACCCGCTGCTTTCCCCTTTTTTCCCTCCCCGGCACCACTCTCCTGAAATGCTCTTTTATATTTCAAGTTTCTTTTCCCAGATCTTTTGTTTTGTTTTTGTTTGGGGGACACACCTGGAGGCGCTCAGGAGTTACTCCTGGCTCTGCGCTCAGAAGTCACTCCTGGCAGGCTCAGAGGACCATATGGGATGCCGGGATTCGAACCAGGGTATGTCCTGTGTTGGCCGCATGCAAGGCAAATAAATGCCTTACTGCTGTGCTATCTCTCTAGCCCCTCTTTTCCCAAATCTTTTATCTTTGTGTCTTGGGGGGCAGGGAGGACAACATCGCTTAGAGCTGACTCCTGGCTCTGCGCTCAGAGATTCCTCCTGGTGGGCCTCAAGGAAACTCTGTGTAGTGCTGGGATTGAAGTGAGGTTGGCCAAGTGCAAAGTGGGGACTGTCACTCTGCCCCTGATTTTTCTGGTTTTGTTTGGGGGAGTCACCCCTGGTATTGTTCACTCTACGCTTGGCTCCAAGCTTGGCTGGGGGGGGGGGTGATCTCAGGGAACCAGGCAGTGCTGGAGATGGAACCCAGGGCCTCAAGCCAAGCCAAATCTGTGCTCAGCCCCTTGAACCTTCTGCATCCTGGAGCTTTTATTTATTTGTTTATTTTGGTTTTGGGATCATACCCAGTGGTGCTCAGGGGTTACTCCTGGCTCTGCAATCAGAAATTGCTCCTGACAGACTCAGGGAACCATATAGGATGCTGGGATTCGAACCACTGTCCTTCTTGAATTGGCTGTGTGCAAGACAAATGTCCTACCACTGCGCTATCACTCTGGCCCCTAGATCCTGGAGCTTTTAAGATATTCTGTTAGCTGTATTTGGCTCTTGTTTGTTTTCATTAAATGCTCTTTATTGGGCTGGAGTGATAGAGTGAGAAGGGCATTGATCTTGCATACATCAACACAGGTTTGATCCCTAGCATCCCATAGGCTCCCCGAGCCTGCCAGGAGTGATCCCTAAGTGCAAAGCCAAGAGTCAGCCCTGAGCATTGTCAGGTGTGGCCCTAAAAAAAAAAATTAAAAAGTTCCTTGTAAAATAAATAAATAAATAAAATAAAAAATAAGGGGCCGGAGCAGTGGTGCAAGCAGTATGGTGTTTGCCTTGCACACACTAACCTAGGAGGAGGTGGTTCTATCTCCTGGCGTTTCATATGGTCCCCAAGCTGGGAGCGATTTCTGAGCACATAGCCAGGAGTAACCCCTGAGTGTCACTGGGTGTGGCTCAAAAAGTACCCCCCCAAAAGTTCCTTGTTCCTGGGACCAGAGAACTATAGGGGTTCAGGGGTTCAAGCCCTTGCCTCATATGCAGTCAGACTCTTTTCAATCCTTGGCACACCATAGTGTCCCCCAAATCTGGCCAGGAGTGACCCCTGAGAGTAGAGCCAAGGAGTGATCCCTGAGCACCACTGGGTGTGGCCCATTTCCCATCTAATATACCTCAAATAATGGTTCTGAAGTGAAAGTACATCAGATAGGGTGTTTGCCTTGCACATGGTTGATCCCCAGCATCCCATAGGGTCCCAGGAGTGATCCCTAAACCTAAGTGCAATGCCAGGAGTCAACCCTGAGCATGGCCAAGTAAGCAAAATAAACAAACAAAAACAAAACAAAACAAAACAAAAACAAACATGCTTCATCCCCTCATCTTCTTCTGGGATTTAGAATTCAAGAGCTCACTGAGCCACCCACCCTCGCCCCGTTTTGAAGGTTATCTCCCAAAAATAACCATCGGAGCTGATGGTTTGGGCTGAGAAAGCAGCATGGCCCAACTCAGGCCTTGCAGTGCTAGGAGTTACCAGGGCCTCACTTTGAGGAACTTTGGGGGCGGGATTGACCTCCAGGGAGACCATGAGGAATCGTAGATAGAGGGTCAAAGGTGGATTCCCCATACCTGGATGGTCCCAGATGCCCTGTGGCCTCCCATTCTTTCAGCACTTACTGTGCTTCCATCACCGCTCGCTGTGCTCCTGTCATAGCTCGCTGTGATATGCTCCCATTAGGACTTTGTTGTGTTTCCCATTGGGACTCGATCTGCTGTTCTGGCCCCAGTGAGGCCATCCATCTCCAGGCCTGAGCTCCTAGAGACTGTCCCTCTGCCCCCCCCCAATCCTGGGGTAGCCCCCATGTCATCTGCATGTCCCTAGGGCCCCACCCCAGGCCACTTGAGCTGGAGGCAGGCTGGCCCGGGAGCCTGTGTGTGTCTCAATTCCCACGGTGGGTCTGGGGCAAATAGGAGTGTGGGGAGGAATTTTCTAGAAGGTGGTTTGGAACCAGGGAGCCTGAGAGCGAAGCCTCCAGAGTGGGACTGTCCAAAGTTATGCGCATCTGGGTGGCTGGACCCATGACACAGCAGGTAGGGCATTTGCTTTGCACACAGCCAACGTGGGTTTGATCTCCAGCATCCCATAGGGTCCACAGCCGTGCTAAGAGTGATCCCTGAGGGGCCGGGAAGGTGGCGCTAGAGGTAAGGTGTCTGTCTTGCAAGTGCTAGCATAGGATGGACCGTGGTTCGATCCCCCAGCGTCCCATATGGTCCCCCCAAGACAGGAGTGATTTCTGAGCACATAACCAGGAGTAACCCCTGAGCGTCAAACGGGTGTGACCCAAAAAAACAAACAAAAAAAAAGTGATCCCTGAGCAAGAGCCAGGAGTCAGCCCTGAGTACTGATGGGTGTGGCCCCAAGAATCGCCCCTAAAATGAGAGGTAGAGCACAGTACCTTGAGTGGCTAAAGGGGAAGAAAACCATTTTAAGGGGGACATACACCCTTCCCTGAGAGTCCTCTTCCCCATTTTTGTGCATGAGTCTGAGACTGGAACCCTCTGGAAGGGCCTTTTATGAGCCCCAGAGGTGGCAATAGGTTTTTATGTATGTCTACCTGGGGAAACTGAGGCAGAGTGTCATGAGCTGGAAGCCACCCTCGGGCCCTGAGTCTGTCCAGCCTTGTCATGGGAAGCCCAGACTGGCAGAAGCACCCACCTTTACCCCAGCTGAGTGTGGGTCTGCCCATCCTCTGGGGCCTAGGGTGTGTGTGGCCCAGGCAGAAACTAGGGTTCATCAGGACAGAGGACTTGGTGGGGGGGCTCGACTGTTTAAGGACTGAGAGAAGTCCCCTCTTTTCTCCAGCAACTGAGCAGCTGGGGAACAGGACAGGGCAGGCATGGGGAGCGGGGGCTCCCAGGGGAGGAGCCTTCCCTGAGCCCCATTTTGTGTATGTGTGAGTGTGAGTATAGGGTGGAGGGGGGTGTGGATGTGAAAGTCTGTAGGTATATGTGTGTGCTTGACAGTGGACTACACACACACACACACACACACACACACACTCTAAGGTGAGCAGCCGCTGCCCTAGGGCATATGTTGCTGCCTCGTAAACTTTTAATTTCAGAGATACAAAGTTCCTGGTTATGGCCTGAACCTTGACTCTCTCAGTGAGCCTGTTGGAAAAGGCCAGAGGGTTCTAGAGAGTTTCCAGGGAATCGTGCAGGCCCGGAAACAATCCACAGGGAATAAATAGATCCCAGCCTAGCGTGACCCACCAGCTCCTGGTGTGTGTGTGTGTGTGTGTGTGTGTGTGTGTGTGTGTGTGTGTGTGTGTGTGTGTGTGAAAGATCCAGATTCCACGTGGCCCAAATCTCCCTTGTACCCACACATCCGCCTTCCCCCCAGTTGGATGCCTCATTTGGGTGTGAGGATGGGACACCCCTCCCCTTTCTTCTCTGGCACCTGGCTGGGTTCTCCTGCCCCACCCCACCTGGGAGTGCCAGGTGTGCAAATATCTGCTCTGAACAACACGCTGGCAAAAGGGCAAGCTCAATTCTCTCCCCCCCCCCATAGGGGATGCACAGGGAGGGTGTTTGGACAACACCTGGTGGTACTCAGGGTGGACTCTGTGCTCAGGAGTTAAGCCCTGTCTTGTCCATAGGTTCCTATATGGTGCCAAGCATCAAGCGTGGGTTGGCGTATGTGAAACAAGCAAAGTGCCTTGCCTATCCCCCTAGCTGTCCTTCCCTCCCAAGCTCATTTCTGTTCCTTTCTTTTTTTCTGTTCATTTTTTTGGGGGAGGCCACACCTGGTGGTGCTCAGGGCTGACTACCGGCTCTGTGCTCAGGGATCACTCCTGGCGGGGCTCAAGGGACCCTATGAGATGCCAGGGACTGAATCCAGGCTAGCTACATTGCAAGGCAAAACACCCTCCGCACTGTACTATCAATCACTCTAGTCCCATTTATTTATCTATTTATTTACTTTTGGGGTTTGAGCCATACCCGGCTATGCTTGGGGGTTACTCTTGTCTCTGTGTTCAGAAATAGCTCCTGGCAGATTCGGGGGACCATATGGGATGCCGGGGATCGAACCTGCTGGGTCCATCCCAGGTTGGCCACATGCAAGGCAAATGCCCTACTGCTGTGCTATTACTCTGGCACCTAGATCCCCTTAAAAAAACAAACAAACCTGGACCATACCCAACAGTTAGTGCTTACTCCTGACTGTGTACTCAGGGATCACTCCTAGTGAAGCTCAGGGGTACCTTATGGGATGCCAAGGATGGAATCTCTGTCAGCCACATGTAAGGCAAATGCCCACCCCACTGTAATTTGCTTTTTTTTTTTTTTTTTTTGTGGTTTTTGGGTCACACCCGGCAGTGCTCAGGGGTTTTTCCTGGCTCCGTGCTCAGAAATTGCTCCTGGCAGGCATGGGGGACCATATGGGACACTAGGATTCGAACCGATGACCTTCTGCATGAAAGGTAAATGCCTTATCTCCATGCTATCTCTCCGGCCCCTGTAATTTGCTTTAACCCCAAAACAGGTCTATAGTTGCCACAAACTTCTAGGTCTGTTTGATGGCTTCTCTATAGAAATCTGGGGCATGGTACTATTTGCCCTGGCCCCCAAAAACTTGATGAAGATCATCACTTATGCCTTGTCACTATTCCTAAACTGCTAAATCTTGGGGAGAGACACAGTGTCCCTTCCGTACCAGCTTTTGTGACCTCTATGCTGCTGAGAACACCAGATACTTGTGACTCAAAAAGCTCGGTGACAGTTGTTTCCAGGAAACCCCTCAGTGGCTGGCCCAAGAGATATTTGGGAATGAAAGCACTTGCCTGCATGCAGCCAACCCCAGTTCAATCGCCAACCTCGAATAGAGTGCCCCCCACCCCGAGTTCTGCCAGGGATCACCCATGAGCACAGAGCCAGGAATAGCCCCCCTCCACTGCCAGCACCATGGGTATGACCCCCCCCCCTTTCCCCCAGAAAAAGAACAAAAAATGATCCTGCCTAAATCCAAATATGAACCTATCTAAGATAATTCTGGGAGAGAGAGAGAAAAAAAAAATAAATGCAATGGAGAGGGGAGAGGACTAATTGGTGTTTGGGGGACCTGGGCTGAATGGGGCACAGGTGACAGTCACCTTTGCTGTCTGGAGTCCTTCATGAGGTTTGTCTTTTTGAGAACAAATGGTAGGAAGTCCAAAGAGAATTAAGAAATCTCTGGGGAGATTTCAAATACCTCCTTGATGATGTCGATAAGCCTTAATGAGGTAACAAGGCGCTTGAATAATACGGTTCCTAAGATTGTGGTTGCAGATAGGGACTGAACTTCCTGCTCTGCAAACAATGCCTGTGCAGAAGTGCTCCTGGAATCCTTGGGAAAATTAATCACCTACTCAATCTCCAAAAAAGAACCCCCCCAAAACAAACAAACAAACAAACAAACAGACTCTCTAAGCTTGGTTCTCTAAAGCAAGAAGAGGTTTGGGACCCGCTGCTACCCCATCTCTCGCTGCCAACGAAGTGGAACTGGAAGGAAATGAATTTAAATAAACACAAGTAACAACAATAAACATTGAGCCGTGCAGCGAGTCTAGAGTTTGGCTGCGAGGATTCTAAGGAGAAGTGACACTTTCACACACATGTTCGTGCATACCCACGCATGCATGCCCGCTCTCCTGCATGGTGCAACAATGAGACAAATGTGCTCAGAGCTGGGAAAACCATTCATTAGCCTGGAGGAAGTGATGATGAGAAAGTAAATGCCTTGGACACACTTAAGTACGTTGTTGCAAGAACCGTTGGGTCCCAGTGGGATTTGCAAGGAACCTGGGAGGGAGAGGGCTGGAGTGATAGCACAGCCATAAGGCATTTGCTTTGCATGCAGCCGACCCTAGACGGACCCAGGTTCGATCCCTGACATCCCATATGGTCTCGAGCCAGCCAAGAGCGATTTCTGAGTGCAGAGGTAGGAGTAATCCCTGATCGCTACCGGGCATGACCCAAAAACTAAAACAAAAAAACAAACCTAGAAGGAAGCTGGCCTCGCTGGTGCAGCTGTCTCTGGTGGGTGGGTTTGATTCCCTGCATCCCATCCATAGGGTCTTGCCCAACTCCATCAGGTTTGATCTCTGAGTAGAGAGTGTGACTCCAAAACCAAACCAAAACAAGAACTGCGGTGTGAGAACATAGCATATCTCTCCCCCCCACACCCACACATGCACCCCACACATGAATTGCTTCTTAGCCACGTGCTAGATTTTTCTGCCCTCACTGGCTTCTAACTAGGAACTTCCAACTGGGCCAGCACCAGTGCAGAATTTTCATCAGTCCACAAAGTGTGATGTTGCTAGAGGAAATAATTCTCAAGTAATTTAAGATGGGGAGATAAGAGGGTATATATATAGTTAAGAAGGGAAATAGAGGGGCTGGTGCAATAGCACAGTGGGGAGGACACTTGCCTTGCATGTAGTCAACCCAGGTTTGATCCCCGGCATCCCAGAGCATCCCCCAAGCACCGTCAAGAGTCATTCCTGAATGTAGAGCCAGAAGTAAATTTCTGAGCACTTCGGGGTGTGACCCAAAAACAGAGACAGACACATAGATGAAAAGGGAGGTAGAAGGAAAATAGAACAATCAGAGTCAGAGCAATAGGACAGTGGGGCGGGCACTTAACTTGCCTGAGTACTCATAAGGTGCTCCGAGCCCTTCCAGGAGTAATTATTCGGTGCAGAGCCAGGAGTAAGCCCTGAGCACCGCCAGCTGTGACTCCAAACCAACTCCCATTAAGAAAAAAAAAGAATAGAAATGGAGCTATAAGTTAAAAATCCATGAAAAATACGACTGTATGAATCTGATAATAATTTTGGAAGAATATACTTTTTGACGTTTATCTTGCTTTTGGGGGCCACCCACCCTCAGAAATAACATTTTTAAGGGATTACTTCTGGACTACATTTGGGAATAAATTACTCTTGGTGGTGCTGGGAATCCAACCTGAGTCAGCATGTTCAAGGCAAATGCCCTCCCTGCTGTACTATCTAGTTCCAAGGAAAGAGTATACATTTAAAATGTTCTCCCCCACATATTTTTTTTGGGGGGGGAAGATTCCCAAGAAGTGCTTAGGTCTGCAGCCAGAGTACAGCAGGTAGGGCGCATGCCTTGTATGTAGCCTACCTGGGTTCAGTCCCTGGCATCCCATAGGGTCCCCAAGCACCACGAGGGGGTGATTCCTGAGCACAGAGCCAGGAGTAACCCCTTAGCACTGCTGAATCTTCAGAAAGCTTCTAGGACAACTGGGTTGGTGGTGCAATGCCAAGACCTGAATGTGGTGTGAGGGGTAGGGGTGGGATGGGTATAGGTGATGCGGGCTCAGGGGTGTTGAGGTATGTCTTGCTGGGGATGGAGCTGAGTTATATATGCCTAAATCCCTGTCCTGTCTCCCCAGATCCTGGAAAGGTTATCAAAGTGATCTTACTCATAGATTTAATTGCAGAAATCAGGGTTAATTTAAGTACAAAACAAGCAATTGACTCTATGGGACACCCAGTGGTGCTCAGGATTTACTTTTAGTAGTGCGTGGGGGGGCCTTATGGGATGTTGGAGATTGAACCCAGGTCGCTGTAAACAAGGCAAGCGCCACTCTCCCCTGCGCTATCTCTCAGCCCTTTATCTGGCCTTCATTAACCTTTCTAAGAAGTCTGTGAATTGGGGGGGGGGGCCCTGGTGATAGATAGCACAGCTAGGAAGGTGCTTGTCTGCATGCTGGCCTTTGGTTCAATCCCTGATACCCCATATGGTCTTCTGAGCCCCACTAGGAGTTACCCTTGAGTATTATTCAGTGTGGTCTCAAAACCAAAAAGTAAATAAATGAAGAAAGGCAAGAGGGGCCAGAGAGAGAGATATATAGCATAGCTGATAAGACATTTTCAGTGGTAACCTGGGTTCCATCCCCCATATCCCATAGGGTCCCTTGAGCCTGCCCTGCCAGGGGTAATTTCTGAGCCCCCCACCCACCGCCCTGAGCCACTGGGTATGCCCCACACCACCCTCCTCAAAAAATATGTAGATTTTACATCAACTCGGGAAGCAAGAATATCCAAGTAGGCTGAAAAGTACAAAAGCATTTTATTATACTTTACTTTGAGATTTAATTTTTTTTTTCCCCCGGTTGGGAGCAGAACAGTAGTACAGTGAAGAAGGTGCCTGTCTTGCATATAGTTCATTTGTATTCAATCCCAAACACCCCCGGGGTTCCCCTGAACCTCCACCAGGAGACATCCCTAATCAGAGCCAGGAATAAGCCCAGAATGCTTCTGGGTGTGGCCCCAAAAAAGTTAGTGTTGGGGCCGCACCCACAGTGTCCGGGGCCTATTCCCAATTTAGTGCTTCCCAGAGGATCCATGCTGGGAAGCAAACCCCAGGTCTCACGCCTGCCTGCACAGCATATGCTGCCTCCCCACAACAGCCATTTAAAATGTTAGTGTCCTTCAAGCTGGAGAGATAAGCACAGTGGTAGGGCATTTGCTTTGCATGTGGCCGGCCCAGGACGGACCTGGGTTCGATTCCTGGCATCCCATATGGTCCTCGGAACCTGCCAGGAACAATTTCTTAGTCCAGAGCTAGGAGTAAGCCCCAAGTGCTCCTGGGTGTGGCCCAACCCCCCAAAAGTCAGTGTCCTTATTCAGTGCCCACAGATATGGGGTGTCAGGGGGATTTCACCTGAGGTTGGGAAGTTAGGAGAGCAAAGGCTATAGGGCTAATGATTTAGAGCCACCAATAATCCATGCTGGGCTAGAACAGAAACTCTGCTGTTCATTCTACTCCTCTCTCTCTCTCTCTCTCTCTCTCTCTCTCTCTCTCTCTCTCTCTCTCTCTCTCCTCTCTCTCTCTCTCTCTCTCTCTGTTTCTCTCTCATGGGTGGCATCTAACTGCCCCACAGGTGGAAAATAAGGAGTCAGGCAGGTTCTCAGACCCCCCCATGCCAGCTCTGCCAGCCACCCCCCTTACCCCCCTGTGTGCCCCATCCACCCACCGGGTCCACTCTAGCCCCTCGATCCTGGCCTCTCCCTTGTACTTTGCCCTTCATCAGCCTTGAACTGTTTATAGTTCCCTGAGGGTGGCCCTGGTGAGTCACGCCTTTGCCCTGTGCCTCCGCTGCCCTTCCCCGCCTGGGTGAAAGCCAGTCACTTAATCCCCCCATTAGCTTTATTATGCACCTGCTGTGTACATAACTCCACGATGTGGTCATGAGACACGCGTGGTCCCCGCCCACCTCTTTCCAGTAGAGTGGGGGCACCTGTTCTGCACCCCAGGAGAGCAGAGAGAGTCTATTCATTTCTGGTTTTGTTTTTTCCCTTGGTTTGTTTTGGTGCCACGCCTGGCGATGCTCAGGGTTGACTGACTCCTGGTTCTGCGCTCAGGGCTTGCTCCTGGCAGGGTTCAGGGGGACCATATGGAATGCCGAGGATCGAACCCCAGGTTAGCTGTGTGCGAGGCAAGCACCCTCCCCACTGTACTATCTCTCCAGCCCTGGGTCTGTCCATTCCTGATGTGTGTGTTTACCTACCTAGGTGTTCATATTCCCCCAAAAAACAGATGAGGAAAATCTTTATTTTATTTATTTATTTATTTATTTATTTTTGTCAGGAAGGCTGGGTTTGAGACTTGGTCCTGCTATGGCACTGGCCTGCTTAGCAAAGTTGCTCTCAGTTTCCCCATCTGTAATTGGGCATGGGTGTTGGAGAGAGAGGACTCAGTAAAATAGACCTTGGCATTGTGTCCAACTTGATACTCTGTTTATGAGAAGACTGGAAAGTGTGAGTGTGAGTGTGAGTGTGTGTGTATGTGTGTGTGTGTGTGTGTGTTCGGTGTGGGGCATTAAAAAACAGACAATTCAGGGCTGGAGAGTCAGCACAGTAGCTCGCTTTGCATGTAGCAGACCCGGATTCAATCCCCAGCTCCCCATGGGAGAGGGTGGTCCCCAGTGCCCATGGGGGAATTCATCCCTGAATCCAGAGCCAGGAGTAAGCCCTGAACACCTTTGGGTGTGGCCCCTCAAACAAAACAATTAATGCCCATTCACTGCAGGGATTACACACACACACACAAACACACACATGTGGATTTGCAAGGAATGTGTGTTGTATGCAGCCCATGCATGGAGTTGGGTTTGGGTTTGCTATTGCACCGCGTCGGAAACACACAGCTCCGCTCCTCCCTTGCCTCCTCTCCCCGGTAGCCCTTAATAGCCGGGATTTTTGCTGTGTGGACTCTTGGGGTGGCGCCCCAGTGGGGGTGAGGGGCCAGGCTGGGGGCCCCCCCAGTTGGTCTCAGTTTCTGCCACGCGGTGGGTGATCCATTCTCCTCCAGGCCGGGCCCGCCCTTGCAGGGAGGGGTGCACGCCCGCCCGAGGCCCGCCCGGCCCCCCCACCCCGCGGCCCCCCGGCCCAGGCCCCCACCCCGGCCGGCCCGCGGTCACCGACCCAGCGCCAGTGCGGCGAGCCGGCCGAGCCCCGCGCGCCCGGGGGCGGGGCCAGCGGCCCGGCAGCTCGCGCGTTCATTGGCTGAGCGCGAGGGCGGCGCTGCGGCTGCTGCCAGGGCCCGGCATGGACTCCGCGGAACGGAGCGCTCGGAGCGCGGCGCGGGGGCGTGGCCGGCCGTTGGGGCGTGGCCTGAGGCGCCGCCCACGCGCGCACGCGCTGACGCACGCACACCTGGCCCCGACCTCTGCACACACCAGCAGCAGGAACTGCAACCCACCCACCTGCAAGGCTCCGTCCAACACACACACACACACACACACACACACCAGGAACTGATCTCTCTATCTGCTGTCCTATTTCTCTAGTTCCCAACCTGTATATATATGTATTTAATTTTTGGTTTCATTAATTAATTAATTTTTTTTTTTGATTTTTGGGTCACACCCGGGAGTGTTCAGGAGTTACTCCTGGCTCTGTGCTCGAAGTAACTCCTGGCAGGCTCAGGGACCATATGGGATGCCAGGATTTGAACCACCGACTTTCTGCATGCAAGGCAAATGCCTTACCTTCATGCTATCTCTCTGGTCTCGGTTTATTTTATTTTATTTTATTTTATTTTATTTTATTTTATTTTATTTTATTTTGGGAGGGCAACCTGGTTGATGCTCAGGGGTGACTGCTGGCTCTGCTCTCAGAAATTATTCCTGGTGCTTGCTGCTTGGAAGACTATTTGTATTATCTCTCCAGCCCCTCAACCTATGTATTTGGATGTATATATGTACACTCCACACACACACAGAGACACAGAGACACACACTGTGACCCACTAGCACCCCAGTGCCTGGCGGCATCCTGCCAAAACACACAGGGCTGGAACCAAGACACGCAGCCACAGAGCTAAATAAACACGAGATGCAGTAGACACACACCCCCAGCTGCACCCAGCCAGCCACACACACAGGGCTGGAAGCAACGCATCATCACACCGAGACACAAACACCAGTATCAACGACCATCTCTGTACACGCCTTTGAAACCAATCAACATGCCTGGACCCGACCAGTACAACAATACAACACAGGGCTGGGACCAACACACACAAACACACCTGGGGAAAACACACACACACCCCTGGGTAAAACACAAACACCTGGGGAAACACACACACACACACACCCCTGGGTTAAACACACAAACACCTGGGGAAAGCACATACACACCTGGGGAAAACACACACACACAAACACACCTGGGGAAAACACACATACACACACCTGGGGAAAGCACACACACAAACACACCTGGGGGAAAACACACACACAAACACACCTGGGGAAAACACACAAACACCTGGGGAAAACACACACACACACACAAACCTGGGGAAAACACACAAACACCTGGGGAAAACACACACACACACACACACACACACACACACACACACACAGGCGCCTAGAACCGACCAATCTGGAGGCCGCTTTGCCCGCGAGGTCCCGCCCCCTGGGACTCCGCCCCCTACCCCCCATGCGCCGTATTTCTCCTAAAACCTCCGCAAGCCAATCCCAAAGCCCCGAAGGAAAGCGATTCGAATTGGAGCTCTTGTGTGTGTGTGGCCTTTATCCTGTCCGGAAAAGGGAGGGAAAGAAAAAATAAAATGGTGCCGGGGGTGGAGATTTTGTCCCCGCCTCAAGGACAAGTGCTCCTGAGGTCACGGCCACGCAGGTGCGGAAGGGAATCTATCTGTGCACACTCCCGTGTCCAAAAAGCTCCGCCCCCTCAAAAACCTATTAAATCATTGACCAGGTTCCCGAGGGGAGGGATTGCCCGCTGCAGTCGTAAGCCCCCCGGGCTGGGGCCTCCCCCGGGTCGGGTCGGGCCGGGCGTGGGAAGAAGGGAAAGTGCTTGAATGGAGACAAAGTCAATGGCTTGCAGGACTTGGTGGATCCCACACTTCCAGGCTGCCTGGCCGCCGCGGGCCACTGCGGGGAACGGGGTCCGCCTGCTCTGACGCAGCTGTTGCCTGTGGAAGTTTCTGGAAAGCAGGAATTTGGGGGGACTAATAAAGCTCGAGTTTTAAAAAAAAAAAAACCCACAGGCTATAGGAAAGAAATGTAGCTAAATGCTATTAACATATGTCGTGCGTTGGAAACATTGAATCCTATTGTGGGGAGGTGGGAGGACTTTTTCTTTTCTTTCTTTCTTTCTTTATTTTCTTTCTTTCTTTTCTTTCTTTCTTTTCTTTCTTTCTTTCTTTCTTCTCTTTCTTTTTTTCTCTCTTTTTTCTTTCTTTCTTCTTTCTTTTCTTTCTTTCTTTCTTTCTTTTCTTTCTTCTTTCTTTCTTTCTTTCTTTCTTTCTTTCTTTCTTTCTTTCTTTCTTTCTTCTTTCTTTCTCTTTCCCTTTCTTTCTCAATACCTGATGGATCTCAGGGTTACTCCTAGCTCTGCTCTCCTGGCAGGATCAGGGGACCCTCCTTCTTTCTTTCTTCTCTCTTTCTTTCTTTCTTTCATTTCTTTCTTTTCTTCTTCTTCTTTCTTTCTTTCTTTCTTTCTTTCTCTCTCTCTTTCTTTCTTTCTTCCTTTCTCTCTCTCTTTCTTTCTTTCTTCCTTTCTCTCTCTCTTTCTTTCTTCCTTCCTTTCTTTTTCCTCCTTCCATCCTTTCTTTCTCCTTCTTCCTTCTTCCTTTCTCTTCCTTTTCTTCTTCCTTTCCTCCTCTTTCTTCCTTTTCTTCTCTTCCTCCTCCTTCTTTTCCTCCTCCTCTCTCCTCCTCCTCTTCCTCTTCTTCTTCTTCTCCTCCTCCCTCTCCTCCTTCTCTACCTCTGCCTCCTCCTCCTCTTTCTCCTCGTCCGTCCTTCTTCAAAAACCTAAATGAACCTGCAAAGGTGAGGAGAGAGGGTAAGGTGTTTTTTGCTCGGTTTCTACACACGTATTTTTGGGGCCCGTGTCAATTACAGTGTGCTTCTGAGCTCCTGTATTGTTTGGGACTGAATTTGGGATCCAGTAGACTTCATTTACTTGGAAATCTTTCGGTGTATTTTGTTTGTTTATTTGTTTTGTCACAACCAGTGGTGCTCTGGGTTTACTCCAGACTCTGTGCTCTGGAATCACTCCTGGTGGGGCTTAGGGGACCATATGGGATGCTGGGGATCGAACCCAGATCTGCTGCATGCAAGGCAAATGCCCTATCAGCTGTCCTATCGCTCTGGCCCCGCCCGATATGGAGCTCGTTCAGATGGAAAAAAGAAAAAACTGCCCGAAGTGGATCAAGTTCTATTCCTTGTTGACAAATTGATACTACTTTATTCTATTTGTCTCACCTATGCACACACACACACACACACACACACACACATGTACACAGCCACGCTTGGAATGCTTTAAGACACTCACACTGGTAGTTTCCAAAAGATATTTTGGTGGCTTTCACTATAAATCATGGGGATGGGCTGCAGGGTGGTGGGATGGGGTAAAACAAGAAGACAAAGGGGATTTAAGGTGGTCTTTAGTGAAAGTTATATTTCTTTGCTTTTACTCAAAGGGGTGTGTGTGTGTGTGTGTGTGTGTGTGTGTGTGTGTGTGTGTGTGTGTGTGTGTGTGTGTGTGTGTGTAGCCACTCACAGCGATGTTCAGGGTTATTCCTGGCTCTGTGCTCAGGAATTATTCTTGGCGGTGCTGGAGTACAAACCCTGATCACCATGTGTAAGGCAAATAAATACCCTATTTGCTCTGCTATCACTCCAGCCCCTATAAACAAACTCCTGTGGAGGAAAACTCAGGAGCACTTCAAGAACTCGCTTTGTGGGGCTGGAGTGGTAGTGCAGTGGTAGGGCATTTGCCTTACTCGAGCTAACCTAGGAGGGATTACGGTTCGATCCCCCGTCGTCCCATATAAACCCCAAGCCAGGAGCGATGTTCTGAGCACATAGCCAGGAGTAACCCATGATCCCCACCGGGTGTGGCGGGAAACAAAAATAACACACAAGAAAAAAAGAAAAAGAATTGGGGCTAGAGAGATAGCATAGCAGTAAGGTGTTTGCCTTGCATGCAGAAAGACAGTGGTTCAAATCCCAGTATCCCATATGGTCCCCCGAGCCTGCCAAAAGCAATTTCTGAGCCTAGAGCCAGGAGGAACCCCTGAATGCTGCTGGCTATGACCCAAAACCCAAAAAATGTGCTACTGAAAGTGAGCATAAAATTGTACATCAGGGGCCGGAGAGGTACATAGCATGGAGGGTAAGGCGTTTGCCTTTCATTGCAGGAGGTCATCGGTTCGAATCCGGGGCGCCCCATATGGTCCCCCCGTGCCTTGCCAGAGCAATTTCTGAGCCTGGAGCCAGGAATAACCCCGTGAGCACTGCCGGTGTGACCCAAAAAAACCACACACACACAAAAAAAATTGTACATCAACATGATTAACTTTAAGGTTCAGGAGGTCCTTCTGTAGTGGGGAGGCACGTCCTTGCATGTGGCCCTCCCAGGTTCAAGTCACCAACATTCATATGGTCTCTGGAGTATTGCCCAGGAGTGATCTCTGAGCATTGAGTCAGGAGACAGTCCTTAGCACCTCTGCTGTGGCTCCTCACCAAAAATAAAATAAACAAAATAAACTACTGATTTGAACTTAAGTGAAATTGCTGATCGGTTCCCATGGGGACACAGGAACACTTTTTTCTCTCCCTGTTTTTCAGTCTCTGTCTCTCTCTCTGTCTCTGTCTCCTCTTTCTCCTCCACTTTTGCACTCAGTGGTGGAGGATCTGGGCATTTATGAGGTGGTGAAGGAGCCGTTACTTTGTACATCAAACCCATGGGTGTTACCTGATCGTAACTCTGTTACCTAATCCTAGTAATTGTTTTAATTAAAACAATTAAGAACAGGTTTTAATTAAGAACAGATGGGAAAGATAGCATAGGAGTGAAAGTGCTGGTTTTCAGCCTGCTCCCCCATCCACCCCCCTGAATCCGCGTGTGTGTGTGTGTGTGTGTGTGTGTGTGTGTGTGTGTGTGTGTGAGAGAGAGAGAGAGAGAGTGACAGAGAGAGAGAGAGACAGAGAGAGAGACAGAGAGAGAGACAGAGAGAGAGAGACAGAGAGAAATTATTTTGTTTTGGGGTCACATCCAGCGATTTACATCCAGGTTTACTCCTGGCTCAGCACTTAGGAATCACTCCTGGCAGTGCTTGGGGGATCCTACCTAATGTCGGGGTTCGAACCTAGGTTGTCTGCGTGCAAGGCTAGCACCCTCCTGTTGTCCTGGCGCTTTGGCCACATCCAATCATTTTTAACGACTTTGCTCCACACCAGTCTCAGGAGCCACCTCAGGAGGGGGGGGGCAGGGAGTGGCATTTTCTTTTTTTTGTTTATCCTGGGGCCCCGAGCAATAGCACAATGAGGAGGGTTTGACTCCTGACATCTCATATGATCGCCCCCTGCATCTGCCAAGAGTAGCTTCTGAGTGCAGAGCCAGGACGAACTAACCCCTGGGCACTGCCAGGTGTTCCCCCACCCCCCACCCCCCAAAACAAACCCTACCAAATGTATTTTTCCTTTCTGTCAGGAGAGCAGGGCGGGAGGGGTTGGTGGTGTCAGTGGCATTTCTATGAAATTTGATAAAGCACTTAGAAGTGAAGGGCATGGAGCTGACTTGGCCTTATCAGAGTCACCAAGGGGAGCCTGCCTGAGAAGAAAAGCAAAAAAGGTCAAAGGGGGGTGAGGGAACTGGCTGGGGAGGCCAGGCCCCTCCCTCCCTTCCTTCCCCATCTTCTCTCCTCCCTTCCCTTGCTCTCCCTTTCCCTCCTCCTCCCTTCCCTTTTTCCCTCTCCCTATTTTCCTGCCCTCTTCTCTCTCCTCTTTTATTTCCCCCTGATTTGGGGGTCACTCCTGCCTGTGATCAGGGCTGGCTCCTGGTGGTGCTGGGGAAGGACGACCCATACGGAATGGCAGGATCAAACCCGGGTTGACCTCATGAAAGGCAACCTGGGTTCCATCCCCGGCATTCCAAAGGGTTCCGAGCCTGTCAGGTTCAATTTCTGAACACAGAGCCAGGAGTAACCCCTGACAGCTGCTGGTGTTGGCCCCAAACGATATAAGGCTAAGGGGGGGGGGCTGTTGTGCTGTGGCTCTGGCCGGGCTGTGACAGTCCCCTCAGAGTCATCCTAGCTCAGCTCTGAAGTTGAGAGTTGTTGAGAGATAGAGAGTTTTTATTTATGTAAGCTTGGGGCATCTTCCTGTGTCTTTCACTTTTTGGATGTTTTTTTTTTTTTTCATTATTATTATTTTGGTTTTTGGGCCACACCCGGTGGTACTCAGGGGTTACTCTTGGCTAGATATCTGCTCAGAAATAGCTCCTGACAGGCACGGGGGACCATATGGGACGCCGGGATTCGAACCAACCACCTTAGGTCCTGGATTGGCTGCTTGCAAGGCAAACGCCACTGTGCTATCTCTCCGGCCCCGATATGTTTCTTATTGGGTTGTGTGTGTGGATGTGTGGATGCGCATGTCTGTCAGCAAGTGTGTGTTTGCAATGTGGGCATGTATGCTTGCATGTGTGTATGAGCATATAATTATATATGCGTGTGATTTTCTGAGTGCTTGACACAAAACCCCCAGGAAACCCATTTCTCTCTTGTTTTGGGGCCACACCCAGGGGTGCTCAGGGCTGACTCCTGGCTCTGCACTCAGGGATCACTCATGGTGGGCTCAGGATCCTATAGGATGCTGGGGATCAAACCCAAGTCTACCACTTGTAAGGCAAATGCCCTTTCTGCTGTGCTATCTGTCTGTCTGTCTGTCTGTCTCTCAATTATCCAGGGAACTTCCCAAAAGTGCTAAAGTGTGTATGTGGTGTGTGTGTGTGTGTGTGTGTGTGTGTGTGTAAAGATCAAACCATAGCCTCACCTCTTCCCAAAGTGTATTCACTCTTTGAACTACACTCCCACCTGTAACCTCCTCCCAACACACACACACACACACACACACACAACACACACACACAACTTTTTTTGGGTTGATCCCTTTAGAGGCCACACCAGCTTGTACTCAGGGCTGACTCCTGGCTCTGTGCTCAGGGATTCCTCCAGGCTGGGAATTGAACCCTCCTTGCCCTGTGTGCCTCAGATCCTGTGCCACCCTCTGTGGAAGCCATGCCCACTGCCCACTGCCTGGCGCCTGCTGGGATCTTGTTTTTTTTTCTGCAGGCCATGAAGGAATAAAAGAATCAGGTCAGCCAGAAGCTTCCCTCCTGCCTGCTCGGCTTGGGTCACGGATTCGGGTTTTATTTGGGTTTCATTTTTTTTTTTCCCCTCTCCACATTGTGTCGGCCGGAAGACTTATGTGTTTGGGAAGTTTTTGTTGGCCTTGGACTGGCGCCTCCTTTTGAACTCGGGGCACTGACTTCGGACACGGCCCCAGCCCAGGAAACTGACCTTTTTCCTGCTCTCACAGGCCTCGCTCCGGCGGGTCCGGCCAGCAGCGATCCCAGAGGATCGACCTGACTTGCCTATTGCTTCCTGCCATTGACTCCAGCCCCCGAGGACAGACTGTTAATGGACCCGATATTCTCAATCATCCCCTCATGTGACCTGCCCAGTGTCCAGTCTATGACCCAGGTCCCCTGCTGTCATTGGAGGGAACGTGGGGGTCACAGCCGCTCCCTTCCCGGCCAAGAGTTCTTTTTGATTTTGACAAGAATGGCTCCTTTGGGCGATCAGAGCAATAATACAGCCCAAGGGGGTCATTTACCTTGCATGCCTATACCCATACCACTTGGGTTCGATCCCCAGCATCCCATATGTCCCCCGAACCCCAACAGAGGTGATCTCTGAGCTCAGAGCCAGGAGAAAGCTCTGAGCATCGCCAGGTGTGACCCAAAGACCCAAAACAAAGAAAAAAAAACCAAACATTTCTCATTTCTTTTTCTTTCTTTCTTTCTTTCTTTCTTTCTTTCTTTCTTTCTTTCTTTCTTTCTTTCTTTCTTTCTTTCTTTCTTTCTTTCTTTCTTTCTTTCTTTCTTCTTCTTTCTTTCTTTCTTCCTCCCTTCTCTCTCTCTTCCTTCCTCCCTTCTCTCTCTTCCTTCCTTCCTTCCTTCCTTCCTTCCTTCCTTCCTTCCTTCCTTCCTTCCTTCCTTCCTTCCTTCCTTCCTTCCTTCTTCCTTCATTTCCTTCTTTCTTTCTTTCTTTCTTTTCTTTCTTTTCTTTCTTCTTCTTTCTTTCTTTCTCTTTCTTCTCTTTCTTTCTTTCTTTCTTTCTTTCTTTTCTTTCTTGCAAAAAAAAACTCTCTGGTGGAGACTGGGGTGATAGAACAGCTGGGAGGATGTTTGCCACAGCTGATCCGGGTTCAATCTCCAGCATCCCATAGGGTCCCTTGAATACTTCCAGGAATGATTCCTGAGTAGACAGCCAGGAGTCACCCCTGGACATTGTCAGGTGTGGGTTTCCCCACCCCCCCAAAAAACGCTGTCAAAGGAATCAGATTTGTATTTTTTGTTTTGGGGGGCACTGGGGATTGAACCCGGGGCCTTATCCACCTGCTTAATGACAGGTGCAAGACCAGAGGGTCACCCAAACTGAGTGTTCCCCCACTTTTCCCTACCCTTCCCCAAACTTTGTGGGCCCCAGGGATGGATTCAATTGAAGGGTTTTCTTCTGCTGTTAGTTTTGGAGCCACAACTACCAGTACTCAGGGCTTATTTATTCCAGACTCTGTGCTTAGGGATTATTCCTGATGGGGCTCAGTGAGTATGTGTGTGTGTGTGTAGGCTGACTGTAGAATGCTGAGATTCAGCCACGTACAAGGCAAGAGCCTTAACCACTGCACTCTCTCTCTGGCCCTCTATTCCAGTGCTCTGGAAGCCAAAACTTTGTTCTGTGCTTCTTAAGAGTTGGACAAAGCTCCTGACCAGCTGTTATCTTTCTCTCTCTCTCCAGTTTGTCCCACCAGCTGTAAGTCTTCAGGCTGCACGGCCGAAGGTCACTGCTGCCACAGCGAATGTTTGGGCAACTGTGTGGCACCGGGTGACCCCACCAAGTGCGTAGCCTGCCGCCACTTCTACCTGGACGGCCGCTGTGTGGCGTCCTGCCCCCGGCCCTACTACCACTTTCAGGACTGGCGCTGCGTGGACTTCAACTTCTGCCAGGCCCTGCACAACAAATGCAAGAACTCCCGCCGGCCTGGCTGCCACCAGTACGTGATCTATGAGGACAAGTGCGTCCCTGAGTGTCCCTCTGGATTCACGATGAATTCCAGCAAGTGAGTCTCCTCTGCAGCATTTGAGGGGTGGTATGAGGGGTGGGAAGCTAGGAGGTGGGTATTGTTGTTGTTATTATTATTATTACTATTATTATTATTATTATTATTATTATTGGTCTTTGGGCCACACTCAGCAGTGCCCAGGGCTGACTCTTGGCTCTGCATTCAGGGATTTTTTTCTGTGTGTGTGTGTGTGTGTGTGTGTGTGTGTGTGTGTGTGTGTGTGTGTGTGTGTGGTGCTCCGGGGACTATATGGGATGCTGGGCATTGAAGAGGGTCAACCGAATGCAAGGCAAACATCTTTCCTGCTGTGCTATATCTCCTATCTCTCTGGCCTCTCTCTCTCTCTCTCTCTCTCTCTCTCTCTCTCTCTCTTTTATTTATTTATTTTTTTTAGTTTTGGGGCACACCTGGCAGCTCTCAGGGGTAACTTCTGGCTCTGTGCTCAGAAATTGCTCCTGGCAGGCTTGGGGGACAATATGGGATGCTGGGAATCGAACTCAGGTCTGTCCCAGGTCAGCCGTATGCAAAGCAAACGCCCTAGCACTATGCTATCACTCCGGGCCCATCTTAATGTTTTGTTGTTGTTGTTTGTTTGTTTTGGGGACTCCATGATGCCCAGGGCTGAATCCTGGCTCTGTGCTTAGGGATCACTCCTGGCAGGGCTTGGGTGGGGAGCCTATGGAATGCTGAGGATCTAACCCAGATCAGACAAGGCAAATGTTCTCCTTGTTGTGCTATTGCTCTGGCTGTCATCAATCTTATTAGCTTTGGGAATACAAGGCATAAAGCCAATGACCTCAGTTTCCCCTTAACCCCCATTTTCCTGATTTATCATCACCAATCATTGCAGGCAGCTGCTAGCATTTTGTTTTGCTTCATTTTTGGGATCTTGGTCGGGGGTGTTCTGAGAATCATGCAGTACCAGGGATCGACCCAGGATCTCTCTCACACACAGCCGAGCTCCAGCTCTGAGATCCGTTATTCCTCCTGCCCCAGAACTTGAAAGTCTGTCATATTCTCTATATATGAACCGGAAAACAAGACCAAAGAGACACTCAATTCTAGATGCTTCTCTGGGTCTTGTTAATAGGTTGTTTTTATTTATTTTTCTCTTCCTATTTTTGTTTGGGGGCAATACCTGGCAGTGCAGAGGGGTTATTCCTGGCTCGGTGCTCAGAGGTCAATACTGGTGGGGCTTGGAGGACCTTGTGGGAGGCCAGGATCAAACCCAGGTCAGCCGTGTGCAAGGCAAACACCCTTTCCTGTGTACAATTTCTTTCTTTTATTTTGGTTTTGGGGCCATCCCTGGCAATGGTCAAGGGTAAACCCCGGGTTCTGCAGTCCAAGTAGTGCTGAAGGACCATACGGGGTGTGGGGGATTGAACCCCAGCTTGCCACTTGCAAGGAAACACCCTCCCTGCTGTGCTATGGCTCTGGGCCCCCTTTATAATGTCTTTAGCACCTGCTGTTAGTGGGGCTTTCTGAGTTTGTTTGTTTTGGGGATGTGTGTGTTTTCTTTAGTTATTTCTGCTTTGTTCTGGGGCTTTGTTCTTCCGTTTCCAACAGTGGCTGAGAAAGGGCTGCGTGTCCCCTGAGTGTGAGTCAGCTTCAGTGCAGCTGGGAATGACAATTCTTTCTTTACGTCCTTCCACACTGCCATGAGCTTGCTCTTGCCATGAGTTCAGAGACTCAGAGCATCTGTGACCCACCCTGAGTTCGGAAAATGGGTGTCCTGGAGTGTTGTATCAAGGACTCGGGAAACCACACATACATACATGTCCACACTAACAAGAAAAACCCACAAAAGTGAGTGTCAGACACACAGGAAGGTTCCCCAAGCTTGAACCACTTATGTAAGGAAATGAAAACACACACACACAGACACACCAGAAAAATAACTCTCATCTTCCAAGCGGAGCTAGTGTTGTCTTGTGGGGACCATCACAACCTGGCTGGGGGGGAGCTGGAGGAACCCCCAACTCCTCGCAGACCTCAGTTCTCAGGAGCAGTCATGGAAGCTGCTGGGACAGTGTTTAATTCTTATTGTTTTGGTTTGGTTTGGGGCCACACCTGGCAATGCTCATGGCTTCCTCCTGGCTCTGAGGTCAGGAGTCACTCGAGGTGGGCTCAGGGGACCATCTGGGATGCTGAGGATCAAAACTGGCTCAGCCACATACAAGGCAAGTGTTTTACCCTCTGTGCCATTATTACCCCAGGCCCTAAGTCTGTTTTCTTGTACCTGCTTTTGATAAAAAGCAAAAGATTGAATGGCGGGGCCGGGCGGTGGCGCTAGAGGTAAGGTGCCTGCCTTGCCTGCGCTAGCCTTGGACGGACCCCGGCGTCCCATATGGTCCCCCAAGCCAGGAGCGACTTCTGAGCGCATAGCCAGGAGTAACCCCTGAGCAGTACTGGGTGTGGCCCCCCCCCAAAAAAAAGGTTGAATGGCTTTGGTAAACCCAAAGAGGCCACTATAAAACGTCTTTATAAAATTTTTCTCCCAGTGGGATGTTTGTGCAAAAAGACATTGGCTTAAGATAAAAGGGGTTGTGGGGAGCAGAATCCCCAGAGGGGCTTAGGGAACTGCTTCCGGTTCAGAGTTCTGGGCTGGCTACAAGCAGTGGTAGAAATTGACCTAGGAAGGGCTGGACAATAGCACAGTGGGGAGAGCTTTTGCCTTGCACACAACTGACCCGGGTTCAATTCCCAGCATCCCATTGGGTCCCTGACTAACACCAGTAGTAAGTCCTAAGATCAGAGCCAGAAGTAACCCCTGAGCACTGCTGGGTATACCCCCAAGCCCTAAAGTAAAATAAAATTTGTACTCTAGCCCTTTAAGTGATCTCCCTCAAAACCCTAAAAGAAGGTTTTGTTTTTCTGGGGCTGGGGTTTGGATTTGGGGGGATTCTTTTTTTGGACCACATATGGCAGGAGAACACTCTTGATGGGGCTCAGGAGACCCAATGGGGTGCCAGGAATGAAACCAACATTGTCTTGGCCACCCTTTAAAGAATTTTTTAAATTCTCACTACAGTGGAGATCTGAGAAATAAAAGCACCTGTCTAATGTTCTTGCTGATGGAGCCCCCCTCAGTTACCTCCCATGATACAGTGACCCCCAGGTTCTGTGTGACCCTGGGGTTTTTCCTAAGTGGAAGGAGCAGTACAAAGCCTGAACACTAATTCCAACCTGTCTTGCAATATTTCACATAGTGATGGTTTTTCCCTCCCCTTTTCTTTCTTTCTATCTTACTTTCTTCCTTCCTTACTTCCTTCCTTCCTTCCTTCCTTCCTTCCTTCCTTCCTTCCTTCCTTCCTTCCTTCCTTCCTTCCTTCCTTCCTTCCTTCCTTCCTTCCTTCCTTCCTTCCTTCCTTCCTTTCTTTCTTTCTTTTTTTTTTTTGGTTTTTGGGCCACACCCGGTGACGCTCAGGGGTTACTCCTGGCTATGTGCTCAGAAGTCGCTCCTGGTTTGGGGGACCATATGGGACACCGGGGGATCGAACCGTGGTCCGTCCTAGGCTAGCGCAGGCAATGCAGGCACCTTACCTCTAGCGCCACCGCCCGGCCCCATCTTTCTTTCTTTCTTTCTTTCTTTCTTTCTTTCTTTCTTTCTTTCTTTCTTTCTTTCTTTCTTTCTTTCTTTCTTTCTTTCTTTCTTTCTTTCTTTCTTTCTTTCTTTCTTTCTTTCTTTCTTTCTTTCTTTCTTTCTTTCTTTCTTTTTCTTTCTTTCGCACACCCAGGGATGCTCAGAGCTGACTTCTGGCTCTGTACTCGGGGATCACTCCTGGCAGTACTCTAGGGGACAAGTTCTGGGCAGATCTGTTATAGCCTTGAATACATAACTTGGGGGTGTATGGAGAGTCGGTGGGTGGGGGTGAGGAGGGGGATCCTTGCCTTGCCTAATAGTCCTTCTCTCTCTGCCCTGCCCTCAGCCTGCTGTGTACCCCATGCCTGGGCCCCTGCCCCAAAGTCTGCCACTTGGAGGGGGAGAAAACCATCGACTCAGTCACATCAGCCCAGGAACTTCGTGGCTGCACCGTTATCAATGGAAGCCTGATTATCAACATTCGTGGGGGCAGTAAGTAGGGTCCCCATTATTGCTAGGCAAGAGCAGGGAGCCCCCAGCCCTCCCCTTCCCCACTCAGAGGAGTCTTTGCATTCCCAAAGACTCAAGATCTTGGAATCTTGGAGTAGGGGCCAGGAAGATGGTTCAATAGTTAGCACTATCTATTGGTCTGTGTAAGGATCTGAGTTTGATCCCCGACCTTTGATTCCATTCCAACCCTACTAAGCCCTAGCATCAAATCATGGGACCCAGTTGGTCAAGTATGACAGGCAGTTGGTCCCTGTATAGGATGGGCACCCCAAATAAAACATTTAATAAATTCTGGATATCTGTGGCTCATCCATCACAACGGTCATTATGGGGCTTAGCAAACTGATATTCAGAAGCTGGAGAGATGTGGGGCCAACTTGAGCTCAATTCTGGCATAGGGGGTCCCTGAATTCCATCAGAAGTGAGCCATAAGCACCATTAAATATGGTTCCCAAATCACAACAAAACTGAATCTGCCATTTGTGTCTCTTACCCCCAAATCTGATTTCCCAAGTTGGAGGTACATTATTAGACTCTTCCAACAAAAATAAAACTTTGATTTTAGGGCGATATTTGGTGGTGCTCAGGGAGTTATATGGGCCGGGATCAAACCTGAACTCCCACAGACGAAGATTGGGTCCAGCCCATTGAGTGCTCTCTCTGGCCCTTTTTCCAATAAAACTTTATTTATCAAGGGGCCAGTAAGATGGCTCGGTGGGCAGGTGGGAGCCCTGGGTTGAACCCATAGAACTGAGGGAAGATTCCTTGCTGACCACCCCCCTCACTCTGTATTCACTCCTTATTTAGAACACAGACTAAAACTCTAAAATAGGAGAAACAAAGTTTCCCTTTTACTTATTTATTTTGGGGGTGGTTCTTGTAGCCCAGCTTGGAATCATACCCCGAACCTCATCGACTTGGTCCTACCACAGTCCAGAACCTCTGGGGGTCAACTTTTTTCTTTGTTTATTTGGGACACACACCTCCCCCCCCCCCAGAAGTGCGCAGGGCTGATTCCTGGAATCACTCCTGGAAGTGCTTAGGGGAGACCCTACGGGGTTTTGGGGATCAACCCTTGTCTGCTGCTTGCAAGGCACAAGCCCTCCCCACTGTTCCCTTTCTCTTACCTCACATGTATCTCTACTACCAACTCCTCTTCTCCTTCTCTTCTTCCCTTAGACAACCTGGCGGCAGAGCTTGAGGCCAATCTGGGCCTCATTGAGGAGATTTCGGGGTACCTGAAAATCCGACGCTCCTACGCCCTCGTGTCTCTCGCCTTCTTCCGGAAGCTCCGTCTGATCCGAGGGGAGACGCTGGAAATGGGGTAGGCACCAGGGTGGGACCCTGAATCTGAAGCTTAGTCCACGAACGTGCCTGTAGGGGCAAGTTCATGAACAAGGAAGTGACCTTCATGGACATGAATAAAGGCTCTGAGTTTGGGGTGCGGGGTCAACAGGAGGACGCCAGCTTAGTGGGGCTGAGGCTCTGGGGTTTCATGGACATTGCAAATAGAAAAAAATGCAGATATAATGCTGGTGAGATAAGATAAAACAATGGGGAGGATGTTAGCCTTGCATGTAGCAGAACAGGTTTGATTTCCAGCATCCCATAAGTTCTCCTGAGCAATGCCAGGAGTTATCCTTGAGCACAGAGCCAAGAGTCAGCCCTGAGCTCTGCCAGGTGTGGCCCAGACACCAAAAGTTTTTAAAATGTAAAAAGGAACAGGGCCGGGCCCGGAGAAATAGCACAGCGGCGTTTGCCTTGCAAGCAGCCAATCCAGGACCAAAGGTGGTTGGTTCAAATCCCGATGTCCCATATGGTCCCCCGTGCCTGCCAGGAGCTATTTCTGAGCAGACAGCCAGGAGTAACCCCTGAGCACCTCTGGGTGTGGCCCCCCCCCCCAAAAAAAAAAAAAAAGGAACAGGGCCAGAGTGATAGTGCAGTGGTAGGGCATTTTCCTTGCACGCGGCTGACCCAGGATGGACCTGGGTTTGATCCCCGGTGTCCCATATGGTCCCCCAAGCCAGGAGTGATTTCTGAGCGCATAGCTAGGAATAACCCCTGAGCGTCACCGGGTGTAGCCCCAAAACAAACAAACAAACAAAAAGAAAAAGAAAAAGGAACAAATGTGAGTGCTGAGAGACAGAACAGGAAGGTGGTTTGCTTGCACCCCCTCTAGCATCATATAGGTTCCCCCACTTACTTCAGGAGTCAGCCCTGAGCACAGTCCCAGGAGCTCTCCCTCCACTGAGAAAGAAAAGAAAGAAAAAAATGTATATAGACTGAATGACATTGCCTGGTCCCCCAAATATTGTTGCATGTGGGACATCTGTATATCTCTGGATATGCCCCCCAAAATCATAAAGAAGAGCTTTGAGGACTTAGAGAAATAGTCCGTGGGGGAATGCACTTGTCTTGCATTTTGACCAACCTCAGTTTCATTCCCAGAACCCATAGAGTCCCTCCCCTGAGATCCACCAAGACTGATTCCTGATCACAGAGCCAGGAGTAAGCCTCAAACACTGCTGGCTGTGGCCCATAAATGCAACCACAACAGGGACTGGGAGAGATAGTACAGCGAGGATGGTGCTTGCCTTGCATGTATTCTACCCGAGTTCAATCCCCAGCAGCTCATAAGGTCTCCTGGGTGTGGCCAAAGCAAAAACAAGGGACCAGAGTGATAGCACAGTGGGTAGGACATTTGCCTTGCATGTAACCAACCTCCAACCTGGTTTTTTATTTTTGGGGCCACACCCAGTGGTGCTCCGGGGTTACTCCTGGCTTTGCGCTCAGAAATTGCCTCCTGGCAGGTTTGGGGGACTCTGAGATGCTGGGAATTTAACCTGGTTGGCCTCGTGAAAAGCAAACACCCTATCCTCTGTGTCATCACTCTGGCCCCAACCAACCTGGGTTTGATCCCTGGCATCCCATAGGATTCCCTGAACCTGTCAGAAGTAATTTCTGAGCACAGAGCCAAGAGAAACCCCTGTGTGCAGCCGAGTACGGCCCCTAAAACCCCACAAAAAAAATACAAAAGAAAAAGTCCCTGTGTTGGATAGCTGGTTCCAATTAAGTCTGCTCCTCCTTGGGGGGGCTCATCTGTGGCTCTGCCTCCCCCTCTGCCCCATCTGTGCCCCCCCAGTCTCAGACCCATTTCTCCACCATGACCGTGAGACAAAGCCCTCCCCGCCCTTGTTTCCCAAGAGCCCCCTTGCAGCGGAGATGGGGACCCGGGACTGAAGGTTTTGTGTACCTCCAGGAACTATTCCTTCTATGCCCTGGACAACCAGAACTTGCGGCAGCTGTGGGATTGGAACACGCACAACCTCACCATAGCCCAGGGGAAGCTCTTCTTCCACTACAACCCCAAACTCTGCCTGTCGGAGATACACAGGATGGAGGAAGTGTCTGGAACCAAAGGGCGCCAGGAGCGCAATGATATTGCCCTGAAGACCAACGGGGACCAGGCGTCCTGTGAGTGGGCAGGCCTGGGGTCCCTCCTATGGGGAGTGAAGCTCACCCCTGAGAATATGGCTTTCTGTTTCTTCCTCCCTGTCACCACCATTCGCTAACCTGGCATTCATTGGGGTATCACTGCTCTGTCCCCCCCAGAAGTGTCCAGTCACTTGTATAGGGGGGGGGTAGGCTGAGGACAAGGGCTGCACCTCTAAACCTTGTGCCTGATGTACAAAATACAGTGTTGGATGCTGAAGGTGGACTGATGCAGTGGATAGTGAATGGATAGGTGGGTGGGTGATGGGTAGATGGATGGATGGATGGATGGATGGATGGATGGATGGATTCATGCATGGATGGATATAGGGGTGGATGCTTGGATGGGTGGATGGATAGGTGGGTGATGACTGGAGAGACGGACAGATAGATGGGTGGGTGGGTAGATGGACAGATGGGTTGATAGGTGGGTGATGGATGGATAGTGAAGGAATGGGTGGGTGAATGGGTGGATGGACAGATGGGTGGGTGGGTGGATGGATAAGTGGTGGGTGATGGATGGATGGGTGGGTGGACAGATAGAATGAGTGGATGGATGAATAAATGGGTTGATAAGTGGATGGATGGATGGATGGATGGATGGATGGATGGATGGATGGATAGTGGATAAATGGGTGGGTGGATGGATGGATAGTGGATGAATGGGTGGGTGGATAGATGGATAAATAGGTGAATAAATAGATAAGTGGATGGGTAGTTGGGTAAGTGGATGGGTGGATGGATGACCGAGTGCTTGAATGAGTGAATGAATGCACGAATGTTGACTGGATGAAAGACTGAACTAATGAGTGAAGTACATGTTATCAATCTGAAACGAACTAACGCCAGACTTTCCGTGTGCCTGTGTTTCTCGTCCATTTCCAGGCGAAAACGTGTTGCTTAAATTTTCTTACATTAAGACAACTTTCGACAAGATCTTGCTCAAGTGGGATCCTTACTGGCCCCCCGATTTTCGAGATCTCCTTGGGTTTATGCTCTTCTACAAGGAGGCGTAAGTGAAAGAGGGGAGATGGGGTCTTGGCCTCGAGGCTGGTTGTGGGTTTACCCTAATTGTCCTCTGGGGAGCAGGTGGAGGAGGTGGTGGTCCCCCATTCATAGAACCTTTAACAGAAGTGACTTTTCTTGATCTTTGGCTGAAAGTTCCTGAGATTACTGGAAATAGAAATTAAGTTGTTCTTTGAGGCTCAGATGGGCCCATTTCTGGGGGGTAGGGGGGATTTCCTTTTGGGTGCTTCTTGTGTTCGTGTCCCCCAGAGAGTTTTGAGCAAAGCTCACCATATTTGGCTTCATTCAGGGCACATTTGTAGGATTTTGGTTTGAGGGGACCAGAGCAGAATTCTGGGTTTTGAGTTTTGTTTGTTGTTTTAGTTTTTATTTGTGGCCCACACAAGATGGTGTTCAGAGATTACTCCTGACTCTGTGTTCAGGGATCACTCCTGACAGGGCTCAAAAGACTCTATGGGATGCCAGGGATTGAACCTGGGTCAGCCATGTGCCAGACCAGGCCTTCCCCACTGTCCTATGGCTCCGACCCCAACATTTCATCTCTGAAGGCTACTCATAGGCAGCTTCATACCTGCCATCTGTCACCCAAGGGTCCTTTGTCCATCTCTCCCTCTTCCTCCCCATCACCACTCTCTATCTTTTCAGGACATGGAGCAGCTGGGTGGGGTAGGAGGGAGATGGGACCAGGGATTTCTTGGTTGTTGGTTATACCCACGTCTCTCACCCCTTATCCCCTGCAGCCCCTATCAGAATGTGACTGAGTTCGATGGGCAGGATGCCTGCGGTTCCAACAGCTGGACCGTGGTGGACATCGACCCGCCACAGAGATCCAATGACCCTAAATCATCCCAGAGCCAGCCGGGCTGGCTCATGAGAAACCTCAAGCCCTGGACCCAGTATGCCATCTTTGTCAAGACTTTAGTCACTTTCTCGGATGAACGTCGCACGTACGGAGCCAAGAGCAACATCATCTACGTGCAGACCAATGCCACAAGTAAGCCCAGGGATCGCTGCCTCAAGCTGGAGACATTTGGGGGTACAATGGGAGGCACCCAGGAAGACTTGTTTGCTTTCTCAAAGCTCCAGCTCAGGGGCTGGAGAGATGGTCCAGTGGGCTAAGGAACATTACTTGCATACAGCCGACCCGGGTTCGATACCTAGCACTGCTCAGAGTAAACCCCCCCACAAGCTTCACGAGGAGGGATCCCTGAGCATAAAGCTAGGAGTCAGTGTGAGCATTGCTGGGTATGGAAAAACACCAAACCCAATCCAAACTGAATTCAACAAACTGAAGAGGGACAAGACAGCAGGGAAGGCAGGTCAAGCAGGGAAGGAAGTCCAGGTAGCTGACCTGGGCTCTTTCCTGGCACCCCAGAAGGTCCCCCAAGCCTGTCGGGAATTACTCTTGAGCACAGAGCAAGGGGTCAGCCCTGAGCACTGCTGGGTGAGCCCAAAACAAATCAAACAGCCCTTTTGACCTCCACCTTTTTAGAGGATGTAAGAGAAAGATGTTCTTTCAGGGAAAGAGATGGGGTATTTGCTGAAGTGGGGTTTCGGGGGAGAATTGAGCCCCAGGATTCACCTCTTCACTCCACCATTCTTCATGTTTCTGCTCTCCTCAGTTAATCTCTGTGCCGCGCCCTACTTTGTTTTGTTTTGGGATCACACCCAACAGTGCTCAGGGATCATTCCTGGCTCTGTGCTTAGGAATCTCTCCTGATAGGCTTGGGGGAACCATATGCGATGCTGAGGATCAAACCTGGGGCCTGCTACACTCCAGAACCTCCCCCTTGATTTCCCAAAGGGCCAGCTTGAGGGGGCCAAAGAGATGGTCCAGTGGGTTAAGGAACTACCCTTGCATGCAGTTGACCTGGGTTTGATCCCCGGCATTGCTCAGAATTTCCCAAGCCCTGTCACGAGTGATCCCTGAGCATAGAGCTAAAAGTCAGCCTGGAGCACTGCTGGGTGTGGCCCCCTAAAACATCCGGGGAGGTGAGATTGCGCTGGAAGGGGCGTCCACTTGGGGTGGGGACAATATGCAGGTTTCAGCTGTTTCTTCACCACCCACCTTGCCCTTCCTCCCCACCCTCAGATCCTTCCGTCCCCCTGGACCCCATCTCGGTCTCCAACTCCTCGTCCCAGATCATTCTCAAGTGGAAGCCTCCATCAGACCCCAACGGGAACATCACCCACTACCTGGTGTTCTGGGAGCGGCAGGCAGAGGACAGTGAACTCTTCGAGCTTGATTATTGTCTTAAAGGTGAGTGTTGGGGTCCCGGTGTGAAACACACCTGCATGTGTGATTTTCAGTGATTATTTTTATTTTTGTGACCACACCTGACAGTGTGGAGGGCTGACTCCTGACTCTGTGTTCAGGGATGACTCCTGGCAACCCCAGGGGACCCTTTAGGATGTCATGGATCCAACCCACATTGGTCCTGTGCAAGTTAGATGCCCTCCGTACTGTGCCTTTTTTTTTTTTTTTTTTTTTTTGGTTTTTGGGTCACACCCGGCAGCGTTCAGGGGTTACTCCTGGCTGTATGCTTAGAAATCATTCCTGGTGGGGCCGGAGAGATAGCATGGAGGTAAGGCGTTTGCCTTTCATGCAGGAGGTCATCGGTTCGAATTCCGGCGCCCCATATGGTCCCCTGTGCCTGCCAGGAGCAATTTCTGAGCCTGGAGCCAGGAATAACCCCTGAGCACTGCCAGGTGTGACCCAAAAACCAAAAAAAAAAAAAAAAAAAAAAAAAAAAAAGAAATCATTCCTGGGGGCCGGGTGGTGGCGCTAGAGGTAAGGTGCCTGCCTTGCCTGTGCTAGCCTTGGATGGACCGCAGTTCTATCCCCCGGTGTCCCATATGGTCCCCCAAGCCAGGAGCGACTTCTGAGCACATAGCCAGGAGTAACCCCTGAGCATCACTGGGTGTGGCCCAAAAAAACAAAAACAAAAAAATCATTCCTGCCAGGCTCGGGGGATCATATGGGATGCCGGGATTCGAACCACCGTCCTTCTGCACGCAGGACAAATGCCCTACCTCCCTGTTATCTCTCCGGTCACCCTACTGTGTTTTTGGGGTGTGTGCATGTGTGTTTGTGTGTATGTGTGTGTGTGTGTTTTGTTTTGTTTTTTTTTTGCTTTTCTGGGCCACCGTCCTGTGGCACTCAGTGGTCACTCCTGGCTCTGTGCTCCTTGCAGGCTCAGGGACCACATGGGATGCTAGGGACTGAATCTAGGTCAGACCCAGGTTGGCTTCATATAAGGCAAATGACCTACTGCCATGCTATTGCTCTGGCCCATGTTTTTGTTTGTTTGTTGTTTTTTTGGTTTTTGGGTCACACCTGGCAGGGCTCAGGGGTTACTTCTGGTTCTATGCTCAGAAACCACTCCTGGCAGGCTCGGGGACCATATGGGATGCCAGGATTCGAACCACCGTTCTTCTGTATGCAAGGCAAACGCTTTACCTCCATGCTATCTCTCGGCTCTGTCTGTGGGTTTTTTTTTTTTTTTCAGGCCACACCCGTTTGATGCTCAGGGGTTACTCCTGGCTAAGTGCTCAGAAATTGCCCCTGGCTTGGGGGGACCATATGGGACTCCGAAGGATCGAATAGTGGTCCTTCTTTGGCTAGCGCTTGCAAGGCAGACACCTTACCTCTAGCGCCACCTCGCTGGCCCCCTGTCTGTGGTTTTTTAATTTTAATTTTATTTTGTTCTTTTTTTTTTGCGGGGGGGTCACATCTGGCTATGCTCAGGGATCACTCACAGGATTGCTCTGGAACCTTATGGGATGCCTGGGCTGGAACCTGAGTTGGCTGTGTGCAAGGCAAGCGACCTCCCTGCTGTACTATTGCTCCAGCCCTGTGTGGTTTATTTATTTATTTTTGGTTTTTGGGTCATACCCGGTGATGCTCAGAGGTTACTCCTGGCTCTTTGCTCAGAAATAGCCCCTGGCAGGCTGAGGGGACCCTATGGGATGCCAGGAATCAAGCCGTCATTGGTTCTGCATTGGCTGCGTGTAAGGCAAATGCCTTACTACTGTGCACTCTCTCCACTTGGTTTATTTATTTTTATTTCGAGTTGTTCTTGTGTTTTGGGGCCACACCCAGCAGTGCTCTGGACTGATCAATGGCTCTGCATTCAGGAATCACTTCTGGCAATGCTCAGGGGACTCTGTGGGATGCCAGGGATGGAACCTGGGTTGGCCATATGCCTTCCCCATTCTACTATCGCTCCAGCCCCCAGCTCAGGGGCTAACTCTGACTCAAGAGCTGCCAGGAACTGAACCCCAATATTCCCTGCCCCTTTACAGTCTCCCCCTCTTTGCCAAGCACTCAGCTCTGACTGCTGCTGCAAAGGACTTATCAGAGCCTGACCTTGGGGGGGTGCAGTGGGGAGCTGGGGATGGGGGAGGTGTGGCTGAGGCTGGTGGCTCAGGGCTGCATCTCTGGCCTGCCGGAAGGTTCTGGACGAACCCCAGGCTCACTCAACAGCCCTCCAGCTCCTTTTTGGGAGAAAGGGCGGGAGGCCAACGGGTCCCCGAGAGCTGACCCAGAGCTCAGCTCACGAGCTATAAGTGGGTCTCTGACCTCACCCGCTGCCACCAGCGTGATCTCTTTGCTCACCAGCTTTTTTTAACTCAGTGACACCTCCCTCCTGCCTCCCAGGTGCCCCGGCCACCAGCTTACAAATGTCACCAGGCCACACTTTGTGTGTGTGTGTGTGTGTGCGTGTGTGTGTGTGTGTGTGTGTGTGTGTGTGTGTGTGTGTGTGTCAACAACTCGTATCCTGGAAGTTCTCTAATCTCCAGTGACAGATGCGGTTATAAATAGGGTTAGGGGCTGGTTTGCAAGAATTACATACCAGTGAGGTGCGTGGAAAAGAGCCTTGCTAAGGAGGGGTCCTGGGAGAAATTCCTCCTTGGGGGATCCCCACAGAGAGACAAGAAATGGGGGAATGGGGAGGAGGTAGAGTTGGGGGTTGTTTTCTGGGGACACAGTTTCAGTGGGAGAGGTGGTCACACAGTCCTGTAAGTGTTTAGGGCCCTTGCATCCAATCCAGGTTCGATTCCCAACACTGCCTGATCCCCCTGAGTTGACTTGGGGTTACCTTGGACCCCGAGGGCAAAGTTGAATTTTCTTTTTTCTTTCTTTTTTTTTTTTTTTTTTTTGGTTTTTGGGCCACACCCTTTTGATGCTTAGGGGTTACTCCTGGCTATGCGCTCAGAAGTTGCTCCTGGCTTGGGGGGACCATATGGGACGCCGGGGGATGGAACAAAGGTCCGTCCTATGCTAGCGCTTGCAAGGCAGACACCTTACCTCTAGCGCCACCTTCCCGGCCCCGAATTTTCTTTTTCTTTCTTTTCCCCCCCTTTTGGTTTTTGGGCCACACTTAGTAGTGCTCAGGGATTACTCCTGGCTCTGTGCTCAGAAATCACTCCTGGTGGTATGGTACTCAGGGGACCCTATGAAATGCCAGGGATCGAATCTTGATCACCTACATGCAAGGCAAATGATATTCTACCTGTTTGTATTATCGCTTGCTTCAGCCCTAGAGCTGAATTTTCTTTATATTTTATTTTGTTTGTTTATTTGGGGGCCACACTCAGCAATGCTATGGGCTGACTCCTGGCTCTGCACTCAGGGGTCATTCCTGGTGATACTCGGGAGACCATATGGGATGCTGGGGATGGAACCCAGGTCAGCCTGGTGCAAAGCAAACACCCTTGCTATTGTCCTATGGCTCTGGCCTCAGATCATTTTGAACCATGTTGAACTGCTTGGTTGAGTGATGTTTTATCTATGGGCTCCCCGCCCCCCAAGTCAACAAAATACACAGTTGAAATTGTGGGTACATGGAACTGAGGACTTAGCACGGAGGGCAGGCCACTTGCCTTGCGTGTGGCTGACCCAGGTTTGATGCCCGGCAGAAACGGAAGTGTTCCCTGAACATGGTTCAGTCTGGCTCCAACCTTCCTCAAAAAACAAACAGACAAACAAACAAACAAGCATGCATGCATGACTGCTGAGGGCTGGTTGTCTGATTTGGCCAAACTTGAAGCAGTGCATTTCAAGATTATTACTTTGAGGGGCTGGAGTGATAGGACAGAGGTTATGACGCTGGCCTTGCACACAACCACCTGGGTTCGGTCCCTGGCATTCCATAGGGGTCTCCTGAGCATCACCAGAAGTGATTCCTGAGTAAGCCCTGAGCATCATTGCCAAGTGTGACCCAAAAAGAAACAAAAAGGGGCCCGGAGAGATAGCACAGCGGCGTTTGCCTTGCAAGCAGCCAATCCAGGACCAAAGGTGGTTGGTTCGAATCCCGGTGTCCCATATGGTCCCCCGTGCCTGCCAGGAGCTATTTCTGAGCAGACAGCCAGGAGTAACCCCTGAGCACCGCCGAGTATGGCCCAAAAACCAAAAAATAAAAAAATAAACAAAAAAAACCCCCAAAAGTTAAGTCACCAAGATAGATAGATAGATAGATAGATAGATAGATAGATAGATAAGATAGATAAGATAGATAAGATAGATAGATATTTGTTTTATTAGTTTGCTTGTTAATCTTGTTTTTGCTTTATTTTGGGGCCACCCCCAGTGGTGTTCAGAGCTCACTCCAGGCAGTTCTGAGGATCAAATCTGGGTTAATTGTGTGCAAGGCAAATGCCCTACCTGCTGTTCTATCTCTCTACCACCTGGTTTGGGGGGATTTTTCTTGGGGTCACACCCGGTGGTGCTCAGGGGTTACTCCTGGCTCTGTGCTTAGAAAGCACTCCTGGAGGGGCCAGAGAGATAGCATGGAGGTAAGACATTTTTGCCTTGCATGCAGAAGGTCATTGGTTCAAATCCCAGCATCCCATACGGTCCCCCAAGCCTGCCAGGAGCAATTTCTGAGTGTAGAGCCAGGAGTAACCCCTGAGCACTGCTGGGTGTGACCCAACAGAAGGTCATTGGTTCGAATCCTGGCATCCCATACGGTCCCCCGTGCCTGCCAGGAGCAATTTCTGAGCATGGAGCCAGGAGTAACCCTGAGCACTGCCGGGTGTGACCACAAAATAAAACAAAAAGAAAGCAGTCCTGGCAGGCTCCAGGGACCATATAGAATACGGGGTATTGAACCCGGGTCCATCCTGGGTTGGGCTGCGTGCATGGCAAACACCCTACCGCTGTGCTATCATTCTGGTCCCCTGGGGGGGTATTTTTTATTTGTTTGGGGACACAGCCGGGCATGCTTCAGATTCACTCAGGGCTTCCTTCTGGGCTGGTTTGTGCTGGTTGATGGGTACCTAGAAACCCAGTAGGGGTGAAGCCTTCTCCCTACTGCCCTGAAAGGTTGCATCTCCCAAAAGCTTCTGAACTCAACCGTCTTGTCACCCCTTGCTAGGCTTGAAGCTGCCGTCACGGACCTGGTTGCCCCCATCTGACGCTGAGGGGGCCCAGAAAAACAACCAGAGCGGGTTCGAGGATTCCTCAGGTGAATGTTGCTCCTGTCCCAAGACAGACTCTCAGATCCTCAAGGAGCTGGAGGAATCGTCCTTCCGGAAGACGTTTGAGGATTATCTCCACAATGTTGTCTTTGTGCCCAGGTGAGTTTTTGGGGGGTAGGATGGTTGGGGGAACCCCAGAGCAGGGCAGAAGAAGGGATTTAATGTCTCTGCATCATCACACTGAGCAGGAAAGGCTCAGGCAGTGCTGTGGAGAAAGCACCATGGGGAAGGTGCCGGGGCTTGGCATGCTGTTGCTGCCAACTCAGATTCGATCCCCGGCCCCTCACAGGGTCCCCCAAGCCCTGCCTGGTCTGAACCAGATGTGGCCCCCACTAGAAAAAAGGGAGCTTGAAATAATAGCATCTGGCAAACAACTGTACCCATGAGGTCTTGGTCTTTTTCCTGCTCCCCATTTCTTACATGTCTGGGTGTCTTTTCTTTTCTTTTCTTTTCTTTTCTTTCTTTTCTTTCTTCCTTTCTTTTCTTTCTTTCTTTCTTTCTTTCTTTCTTTCTTTCTTTCTTTCTTTCTTTCTTTCTTCCTTCTTTCCCTCTTTCTTTTTCTCTTTCTCTCTCTTTCTTTCTTTTCTTTCTTCCTTCTCTTCTTTTCTCTTTCTCTCTCTCATTCTCTCTCTTTCTTTCTTTCTTTCTTTCTTTCTTTCTTTCTTTCTTTCTTTCTTTCTTTCTTTCTTTCTTTCTTTCTTTCTTTCTTTCTTTCTTTCTTTCTTTCTTTCTTCCTTCCTTCCTTCCTTCCTTCCTTCTTTTTTTCTTCCTTCTTTCTTGTGTTTTTGAGCCACACCCAGCAATACTCAGGGTTATTCCTGGCTCTGCACTCATAAATCAGTCCTGGTAGGCACAGAGGACCATATGGGATGCTGCAAACCTAGGTCAGTCCTGGGTCAGCCACGTGCAAGACAAATGCCCTACCACTGAGCTATTACTCCAGCCTCTGGGTATGTTTCTTTTCAGGATCTTGGTGGTGACCCCTCTTGATGGTGATCTGGGGGGATCCTGCTGTGTCCTGGGATAAACCCAGCCCTCCTGCCTGCAAAGCTTGTACTCTAGCCCTTGAACTGACTCTCCTGTGCCCCCTCAACAGTTTCCTTTATTTTTTTTATTGGGAGTGTTCCCAAGATCAGGGCATCTAGGGGTTACTCTGGGTTGCAGGATTCAGGGCTCAGACCCCATGATGTGGGCTGTTGAAGCTGGATGAATTAGGGGGGCAGACTTGTTGGGGGTCTTTGGGGGAAGGGCTCAATCCCTGATCAAGCAAGCATGCACTCTGACGTCTCACCCATAAATCCGGGCTCTGGGTGCTAAAATAAATTCCATGGAATTATTGAGGCAAAGCCCAAGACATTCCTGGCTGGCTCTCAGCTCGATTTATTATGGGGGATGTCTTAAGACCAGTGTAGTCTCTCTGTCTGTCTCTCCTCCATCCAGGACACTGAGTTCAGGCCCTAGCACTGCACTGACACTTCAGGGTCCCCTATATTTTGCCAGAAGTGAACCCCAAGCCTACAGCTGGGAGAAGGACCCCAGCACTATCCAACTCTTAGCATACACACAGTTCAACACACACATGCCCTATATGTCAGTATGTCAGGTTTCCTTAGTGTCCACTGTTCTTCTAGAACGTTCCATAGCCATACTTCCCCTCGCACCCTTGACTTACTTTTGTGGGCACATTCCTTTCATGGTGTGTGGGTGCATTTTTGTTCCCCTCAGAGAGATGCAGAGGTCCCAGGTGTTTCCTCTGTCCTGTTGCTCTTCCCACAGGCAGAGTCACTTATGGGGAGAATAGTAGAGGTGGGCAGGGGGTTGCAAGAGGGGTCCAGTGCTGTCACAGTTTAAGATAAAAAAAAAAAAATTGGTTCCTGAGCAGAGCCAGAGCTCTGCAGGGTGGACACTTGCCTGGCTCAATCCTTGGCATTCCATAGAAACCCCCAACCCTGCCAGGATCAGCCAGGAGTCAGCTCTGAGCATTGCTTGGTGTGACCCTAAAACCAAACCAAAAAGATTAAAAAGAAAGAAAGAAAGAAAGAAAGAAAGAAAGAAAGAAAGAAAGAAGGGAGGGAGGGAGGGAGGGAGGGAGGGGGAGAGAGGGAGGGAGGGGGAGAGAGGGAGGGAGGGGGGAGGGAGGGAGGAAGAAAGGAAGAAAGAAAGAAGAAAGAGAGAAAGAAAGAAGAAAGAAAGATAGAAAGAAAGAAAGAGAAAGGAAAAAAGAAAGAAAGAAAGAGAGAGAGAATAAAGGAATGGAGGTATGGAGGGAGGAAGGAGGAAGGAAGGAAGGAAGAAAAGAAAGAAAGAAAGAAAGAAAGAAAGAAAGAAAGAAAGAAAGAAAGAGAGAGAGAGAGAGAGAAAGAAAGAAAGAAAGAAGAAAGAAAGAAAGAAAGAAAGAAAGAAAGAAAGAAAGAAAGAAAGAAAGAAAGAAAGAAAGAAAAGAAAGAGAAAGAGAGAGAGAGAAAGAAAGAAAGAAAGAAGAAAGAAAGAGAAGGAAAGAAGGAAGGAAGGAAGGAAGGAAGGAAGGAAGAGAAGAAAGAAAGAAAGAAAGAAAGAAAGAAAGAAAGAAAGAAAGAAAGAAAGAAAGAAAGAAAGAAAGAAAGAAAGAAAGAAAGAAAGAAAGAAAGAAAGAAAGAAAGAAAAGAAAAGAAAGAAAGCTAGCTCTTGTTGTCTTGGAGGACAAGTTTGCAGGTTTGCACCAGGCACAGGATGGTATACCACCTTGAGGGGAGCAGGTCCTCCTGGTGGAGCTGCCCTGCACATTCTGGGGTTGCAGCCCCTTCTCCCCCTCCGCGGGGACTAGCTGCGCCTTTTGAATGTTTGGAATCTTTTGTTGTTCTATTTTTTGGAGGGAGGAGGGCGCCACCTTGTGGCCTTTAGACGCTACTTCCAGCTCTGTGCTCCTAGGATGAGATGCGGGGGGGGGGGGGGGGGCTCCTCAAAGCAAAGCCTATGCTCCAACCCATGGAACTGTTTCTCTCTCTGTCTCTGTCTCTCTCTCGCTCTCTCTCACCTGCTTTTGGGGTTTGGGAACACAGTTGGTGATGCTCACGAGCTCCTGCCTCGAGTCCCAAACATCACATTCCGTGGGTGGGGGTATTTGGGCCTCCCTCATGCAAAAGCTATGCTTTAGAAGCTATTTTTAAGGGACCCCACAGCACAGCGTGGAGGGCGCTTACCTTGCATGAGACTGACCAGCTTCGATCTCCAGCACCCCTTAGAGTCCCCTAAAACGCGTCTCTTTGGGGGCCAGAGCAATAGTTCAGCTGGGAGTGTGCTTGCCTTGCAAGGGGTCCTACCCCAGTCTCACTCATCTCATATGATCTTCCACGCCCCAGCAGCAGTGATCCCTGAGTCAGGAGTCAGCCCTGAGCACCACTGGTTGTGGCCCCCAAACAACCCCCCCCCCAAAGAAAACCATCCAAAACTTTGGGAATCCTGTCATTCTTCTCTGCAAAAAAGAAAGAAAGGAACGGGTGTGCTGGCAAAGTCCCGCCTGGATCTGGTGCCTGGGATCACGTGAACACACGCACACACACGCATGAATGAAACGTGTGGGGGTAGCGAGCTTTTGAGAAAGGGGAGCAAAGGAGTCTTTGTCAATAAGACAACTTTCAGACATGTCTTGGCCCTGAGCTGTCCTCTAGAGGCCACTCCAAGTATAGCATCCAATGAACCAGGTTTAGACCCCACCCCCCCACCCCAAGAAAGAGTTTGCTTTTTGTTTTGAGGCCACTCCCAGTGGTGCTTAGGGTTGACTCCTGGCTCTGCACTCAAGGATCACTTCTAGAGGGGCCTAGGGAACCCTATGGGATGCCAGAATCCAACATCGGTCACTTGCGTGGAAGGCAAGCACCGTTCTTGATGTACTGTTGGTCCAGCCCCTCTCAAATAACTCATCAAAAAAATACCTCTTAAGGGGCCGGAGAGATAGCATGGAGGTAAGGCGTTTGCCTTTCATGCAGAAGGTCATCGGTTCGAATCCCAGCGTCCCATATGGTCCCCCGTGCCTGCCAGGAGCAATTTCTGAGCATGAAGCCAGGAGTAACCCCTGAGCACTGCCGGGTGTGACCCACAAAAAAACAAAACAAAACAAAACAAAAAAAAAACAACCTCTTGAGGGGCTGGAGCGGTGGCACAAGCGGTAAGGTGTTTGCCTTCCATGTGCTAACCTAGGACCGACCCGCAGTTCGATCCCCTGGCATCCCATATGGTCCCCAAACCATGAGCGATTTCTGAGCGCATAGCCGGGAGTAACCTCTGAGCGTCACCAGGTGTGGCCCAAAAACCAATCAACCAACCAAACAACAAACTAAATACCTCTTGAGGGATCGGAGCGGTGGCTCAAGTGGTAGGGCATTTATCTTGCACGCTCTAGCTTAGGACAGACCGCAGTTTGATCCCCAAGTGTCCTATATGGTCCCCCAAGCCAGGAACGATTTCTGAGTTCATAGCTGGGAGTAACCCCTGAGCATCACCGGGTGTGGCCCTAAAACCAACCAAACAAACAAAACAAAAAACCACCCCCCAAAAAAAAAACAAGAAAACCCCTCTTGAACCAGAGAGATAAAACAGTGGGTCCAAGCACTTGTCTTTCATGAGTTTAATTCCTGGCAAGGCTTGGGGCACCTAATGGAGTTCTGGAGACCAAGTCTGGTTTGCAAAGCAAGCACCCTACCTGCTATACAAGCCCCCCAGGTATTTGGGGGGTTGCTTTTGTTTTGGAGCCACTTCCAGTGATGCTCAGGGATTACTCCTGGGGATGCTTAGGGAACCCTCTCGAGATGCCAGGGTATCGAACCCGGGTCAGCTGTGTGCAAGGCAAACTCCTGCACTATTCTATTCTACCTTTCCGGCCTCTCTGTTCAGACTAAAAAAAAAAAAACTTTTTGGTGGGAATTGGTGGGCATCTGCATGACCGGCTGTGCACTCCTGTCTTCCAGGCCATTGAGGAAGCGCCGGGCACTGGGCGAGGTGGCGAACGTGACAGACAGGGCGGTGCCCACGGTCCCCGAGCTCCCCACCAGCCCTCCCACGAGTGCCGAGGAGCCCCGATACTTCGAGAAGGTGGTCAATAAGGAGTCGCTGGTCATCTCGGACCTGCGGCACTTCACGGGGTATCGCATTGAGGTGCAGGCTTGCAACCAGGAGGCACCCGACGAGCGCTGCAGTGTGGCCGCCTATGTCAGCGCGCGCACCATGCCTGAAGGTGCGTCCAAAGAGCACGCGTGCTTGCCCGGTAGTGGAGGAAGTACCCCTGGCCTTGCTAGAGGGCTACTCACGGCCTGGTGCTCCGGGGTCAACTTCCAAACCTTCTTTGAGGTTTGGGGTGCCCCACTCGACCGTTGCTATGTGCCAAGCTAACCTCCAGCTCTCCAGGCATCTCACCACCACCTCTCTCTCTCTTTCTTTCTCTCTCTCTCTGTCTCTCTCTTTCTCATATTTTATTCCGTTTCATTGGTTATTTGGTTTGCTAATATTTGTTGGAGGGGAGTGGAATACCTGACAGAGCTCAGGGATGACCCCTGGTGGGGCTTGAGAGACCTTTGTGGGTGCTGAGGATCAAACTTAGGTCAGTTGCGTACAAGGCAAACACCTTCCCTACTGTATCATCTTTCCAGTTTATTATTATTATTATTAGCTTTTTGGGCCACACCTGGTGATGCTCAGGTGTCATCCTGACTTTGCATTTAGGGATAATTCATGGCAAGTTTGGGGGATTATATGGGATGCTGGACCTCAAACCCAGCTCAGCCACATGTAAGGCAAATGCCTTCCACACTACTATGGCTCCAGCCCCTATTATTATTTTTTAATTATTGGAGGAGGAGCGTTTGGGTTACACCCGGCATTGCTCAGGGGTTTCTCCTGGCTCTATGCTCAGAAATCGCTCCTGGCAGGCTCGGGGGACAATATGGGATGCCGGGATTCGAACCCATGACCTTCTGCATGAAAGGCAAACGCCTTACCTCCATGCTATCTCTCCGGCCTCTAATTTTTTTAATTTTTTATTTTTATGTTGAGTGTTTTTCCAGCAATATGGAGAAGGAACTTGGCTTTGCCTGCAGCCAACTAGGTTCAATCTCTAGCACCCCATTACCTCCCAGAAGTCAGCCCTGTATACTGCCAGGTGTTGCCCCAAAACAAACAAACAAAAAAAAAAAAGGGAGGGTTTGGGGCCTCACACAGTGGTGTTTAGGGTTACTTCTGGCTCTGCACTCAGGAATCACTCCTGGCAGGCTAAGGGGACCATATGGGATATAGGGAATCAAACTCAGGTCGGCTGCAAATCTTAAAAAATTGTTCAGTTGAGGGCTTGAAAAGATAGAACAGGGGCCGGCGAGGTGGTGCTAGAGGTAAGGTGTCTGCCTTGCAAGCGCTAGCCAAGGAAGGACCATGGTTCGATCCCCCGGCGTCCCATATGGTCCCCCCAAGCCAAGGGCAATTTCTAAGCGCTTAGCCAGGAGTAACCCCTGAGCATCAAACAGGTGTGGCCTGAAAAACCAAAAAAAAAAAAAAAAAAAAAAAAGGAAAAAAAGAAAAGATAGAACAGCCGAGAAGACATTTGTCTTGCATGCACCTGTCCTGGGTTCACTCCCTGGCATTCCCCAAGCATAACTAGGAGTGATCCCTGTGCTTAGACCAAGGAATAAGCCCTTGCACAGCTGGGTGTGACCTAAGATGGTGGGTGGGTTGGGAGGGGCTGGTGGGCCTGGGTCCTGGTTGCCCCGCTAACTCTTGTCCCTGATTTCAGCCAAGGCAGATGACATTGTGGGCCCTGTGATCCACGAGATCTTCGAGAACAACATTGTGCACTTAAAGTGGCAGGAACCCAGAGAGCCCAACGGGCTGATCGTACTGTATGAAGTGAGTTACAAGCGCTACGGCGATGAGGTAAGGATCTCCATGCCCATCCTGCTATAGTATCTGCCTCCAGTGCTCCTGTGTTAGATGTGTGGTTGAGGGGGGGATGCAAGTCTAGTAGATTGTGCTTCTCTTTGGTTTGTTGGGGCTTGTTGTTGTTGTTTGGGGGCCATACCTAGCAGTGCTCAGAGGTTACTTATGGCTCTGTGCTCAGGAATTCATCCCAGCAGACTGGAGGAAAGCATATGGGATGCCAAGAACCAACCTGGGTTGGCTGTGTGCAGGGCAAGCACCCTTCGCACTGTGCTATTGCTCCAGCCTCTATCCCCTCCCCATGCCTTTTTTTATTGTTTTTTTTTTTTTGGTTTTGGTTTTTGGGCCACACCCAGTGACGCTCAGGGATTACTCCTGGCTCTGCACTCAGTAATCACTCCTGGTGGTGCTCAGGAGACCCTTTGGGATCCAGAGGATCGAACCCTGATCAACATCTGTAACATGTGTCCTCCCCACTGTCCTATCACTCTGGCCCTTTTCTTCATTTCTGACTTTGGGTACTCAGGGATTACTTTGGAGGCTCAAGGGTTTATGCATAGGAAATCTTCTGTGTCCAGCCCTTGGGGCCTGCTCTCTGACCTTCCTCTCTCCCCTCTTTTCTCTGGGGTCTCGTGCTCCCTAGAAACCACCTCTCCTGGTAGAAGCATAGTCCTCTCTCTACCCCGCCATGGGTCTCCCCTAGCCCATGTACTTTTCTTCCTGGCACCTCTTTTTTGCAACCTGCCCTACATGGCCCCCAACTTCTTTTCTCTTACTGATTCTGTCTCGTCTGCAGAGTGAATGGAGTCACCAAGCTTCTAGCTCTTTCCCTCTCACTCTCTCCTACCCTGCCCCCCCCACCCAGGTGTCTGGGTTTTATCTTTAGGGTGTGTGTGTACCTCATGCTTGTCCCACATAATAGCTCCCTCTGCTTCATCTGTTTGCCTGTTTGTCCCCTTCCACTTAGTGATTCATTCTTCCTGGAATAATCTTTGGATGGGTGCCCCCCCCACCCCCAGCCTCGTGTTCTTGCTGTTATTGTCCATGACACATGATAAGCCTGGGAGTGGTGTTTGGCTTTGGTTTGGTTGTCTTGTTTTTCTTTTATTGGCTTGTTGATTGGTTTGATTTTTTTTTGGGCCACATGAGGCGATGCTCAGGGCTCACTCCTGGCAGTCTCGGGGGACACTAAGAGATGCTTAGGATCCGTGCTGGGGATGGAACCCAGGTTGGCCCACCTGTAAAGAAAATGCCTTTTATAGTTTGTTTTGGGATCATACCGAGGGACCATGCCTCACCCCGCCCGCACTCAGGGATCACTCCTGGCATTGCTCAGGGGACCTTGTGGGGTGCTGGGGATCAAACCCAGGTCAGACACCTTCCCTGCGGTACCATCTCCCCAGCCCAATGGTAAATATTCTTCCTGTACCGCCTGATTTATATTCCCGCGCTGTGAGCACAGGTGGAAAAGGCTGGAAAAGCACCAGGCACGCGTGATCCCCAGTGCACCCACCCGTCTCCCCTCTGCTTCCCTCTCCAGGAGCTGCACCTCTGCGTCTCCCGCAGACACTACGCGCTGGAGCGGGGCTGCCGCCTGCGAGGCCTTTCCCCGGGGAATTATAGCGTGAGGATCCGGGCGACTTCCCTGGCGGGCAACGGCTCCTGGACCGAACCCACATATTTCTATGTGACTGACTATTGTAAGTCAGCTGGTGGCCTGGTGTGGGCGTGGCCTTTGCGTGGGTGGGCGTGGCACCTGTGTGGGTGGGCGTGGCTTGTAGGTGACGGGGCAGCAGGGCATGGGCAGTTTGTGGGCGGGGCCTGTGGGGCGTGGTCTGAACGGCCAGACATGGATGCGGTGTATGGGCGTGGTCTGAGTGGTGGGCGTGGTCTGAGTGGTGGGCGGTGTTTCTGTGGGCGTGGTCTGCATTTGAGATGTGGTCTGTACTTGGTTGGAGTGTAGGTGCTGTTGTGGGTGGGGTCTGAAGGTGGGCATGGTCTCCCTGGTGGGATTTGGGTGCAGTTGGGAGTGGGCTATGCATGTGGGCGTGGTCTTGCGTGGGTAGGGTCTTTCTTTTTTCTTTTTTTTTTGTTTGTTTGTTTGTTTTGTGGTTTTTGGGTCACACCCAGCAGTGCTCAGGGGTTATACCTGGCTCCAGGCCCAGAAATTGCTCCTGGCAGGCACGGGGGACCATATGGGACCCCGGGATTTGAACTGATGACCTTCTGCATGAAAGGCAAACGCTTTACCTCCATGCTATCTCTCCGGCCCGTGGGTAGGGTCTTTCTGTGGGCGTGGTTAATCAGGCTTAAACTGATCGTAGATTAGACACAAGGGGCCCTCTGGACTTGCAGATTCTGGGGAGCATGATGGGTGAAGGTGTCTTTTTTTTGCTCTATCCTTGGGGAGGATCATCCAGCCCACCTCTGGAGGGGGGATGTGTCAATTACCGGGTTTATGTCACTTGGCTGCCCCTTGCCCTAAGTGGGGGGCACTTAGAGCATCAACTTTTTCCCCTTGATGTCTCTGTCTTTGTTATCAAATAAATGGGCCTTTTGCTTCTTCAGGGGAGAGAGCAACTGGTCTCATCTTTGCTCTCCTGGCGTAGGCAGTACCGTATTTCACTACAGAGTACTGGATTTCACCACATAGCACCATATTTCACCGCAGTCACCAGAGATTTTATGATAAATTTTGTCATGAAAAATAAAATGTAGGAGCTGGATAGTACAGCTGATCAGGTCTTTGTCATGTATTATTATGTATGAGTCCAACCCCATGTTTGATCCCAGCCGGAACCACTTAGGGTTCCCTGAGCACTGCCAGGAATCACTCCTGAGCATAGAGTCAGGAGTAAGCCCTGGGCATTACCCCCAAAATACAAATATAGAGTACAACCATTATGTGATTTTTTTTGGGGGGGGGCCACACTCATTTGACAGTCAGGGATTACTCCTGGCTATGCGCTCAGAAATCGCTCCTGGCTTTGGAGGGGACCATATGGGACGCTGGGGGATCGAACCGCAGTCCGTCCTACGCTAGCGCTTGCAAGGCAGACACCTTACCTCTAGCGCCACCTTCCCGGCCCCCATTATATGATTTTTTTTTTTTTTTTGGTTTTTGGGTCTCACCCGGCAGTGCTCAGGGGTTACTCCTGGCTCCACGCTCATAAGTCGCTCCTGGCAAGCATGGGGGACCATATGGGACGCCGGGATTCGAACCGATGACCTTCTGCATGAGAGGCAAACGCCTTACCTCCATGCTATCTCTCCGGCCCCATATGATTTTTTTTTTAAATTCTTAACCAACTTATGGGCTAACAAGACAGGGTGCAAGATTAGGTAGTGGTAACAGGCAGTAATGTAGTAGACAGCAAGGTGGCGGAAGATGGGGAGGTTGAGCTGATCAGAGAAGGCTTCCTGGAGGTGATGGCATCTTGGTCCAATGTCACATGATGGAAACGTTTGCTTGTATGCATGTATACACAGATGGCACCAGAGGAGGCAAGATTTGGGGGCAGGAGAAGGGGGTGTGGTTCTGTGTGGGATAAGAGATGGCATCTGAGCACTGAGCCTTGGGGAGCCTTGGGCTTGCCAGAGATTGGCCTTGGGTGAGGAAGGGAGAAGGCAGGTGTGGGCAGTGGTCTGGGGTTCTAGTGTACTACCAAGCTGCTGAACTCCAAGCCCATGGTTCAGCCTTATGGAGCCAGAAGGGGGTGTGTGTGTGCGTGTGTGTGTGTGTGTGTGTGTGTGTGTGTGTTTGTGTGTATACACTGACACGTGAAACCTGTCTCTTTTTTCAGTGGATGTTCCCTCCAACATCGCCAAAATCATCATCGGGCCACTCATCTTTGTCTTTCTCTTCAGTGTTGTGATTGGAAGTATTTATCTCTTCCTGAGGAAGAGGTGAGTGAGGAAGGGTAGCCTTGGGGTGCTCAACCACCAGCTCCTGGCAAGGGTAGGAGTTGTGTAGTATCCCTAGGCACTGAGGGAGCTCTATTTTTATTTTTTGGTTTGTTTTGTCTTTTTGGGTCACATCCGGCAGCACTCAGGGGTCACTCCTGACTCTGCACTCAGAAATTGCTCCTGGCAGCTTCGGCAGACCATATAGGATGCAGGGATTCGAACCACTGTTTGTCCTGGGTTGGCTGTGTGCAAGGCAAATGCCCTACCACTGTGCTATCTCTATGGTCCCCTATTTTCAAAGTAGCACAGCAGGGAGGGTGTTTATCTTGAACACAGCCAACCTAGGTGCAATCCCTGGCATCCCATAGTGTCCCTTCCCAGCACTGCCAGAAGTAATTCCTAAACGCAAAACCAGGGGTGAGCCCTAAACACTGTCAGGTGTGATTTCCACAAAACATAAACCCAGCAAACTAGGCTGGGCCACATGCAAAGCCTGGCCCATGCTATGAAGCTTACCATAGAGTGGTGAGTGCAGTTAGAGAAATAACTACACTGACAACTCTCATGACAACGGTAGTGAGTGAGAGGAATAGAATGCCTGTCTTGAATACTGGCAAGGGGTGGGAGAGGAGAGAGATGGGGGGCATTGGTGGTGGGAATGTTGCACTGGTGAAGAAGGGTGTTCTTTTTTTTTTAATAACTGAAACCCAACAGTTTGTAATATTGGTGCTTAAATAAAGATATTATTTAAAAAAAGAATGTCTGACCAGAAGACTTTCCCTTCCTCACCCCCAGGCATCCAGATGGCCCCCTGGGACCTCTTTATGCATCTTCAAACCCTGAGTATCTCAGTGCCAGCGATGGTGAGTATTGGCCCCTTCCCCTGCATATAGGCAGAGGGAATTCTTCACTCCTGTCTCCTTTAGCTGAAAGGGCAGGAGAGGGCAGGGTCGCTTAGCAGCAAGGCACTAGCCTGGCATGTGGGACTCCCTCTGGGTTTGATCTGCTGGGAAAACAAAAATCCAATATGTCCTTCGAACTTGCATGTTAGTAGCTAAAGAAATCATCAAGGTGGGAAAGCTGGGGAGGGGGAGGGGGTGACAGTGGAAGGCCAGGCCAGTAGTGTAGACAGGAAGGATCGCCATGGGGTGGATGCCCCGGGAGGGTGGGGGACCCCCGAGGGCCCTCTGCAGACGCAAAGTAGATAAGTGAGGGGTAGTGTTCCCCTGTTCTGTGTACGTGCCGGACGAGTGGGAGGTGCCGCGGGAGAAGATCGCCTTGCTGCGCGAGCTGGGCCAGGGTTCCTTCGGCATGGTGTACGAGGGCAACGCCAAGGACATCGTCAAGGGCGAGCCGGAGACCCGCGTGGCCGTGAAGACCGTCAACGAGTCGGCCAGCCTACGCGAGCGGATCGAGTTCCTCAATGAGGCCTCTGTCATGAAGGGCTTCACCTGCCACCATGTGGTGAGAGCAAAGCGCAGAGCCGCCCCTGCACTCCTGCCATGCCCACAAGGCCACGCCCACAGAGACCACGCCCCTTACGACCGACCAACCACAGCCACCTTCGCTGACCGCACCCACAACTGCCACGCCCCCTTGACCAGTTGGCCACGCCCACACCTGTCACTCCATTTCTGGCCATGCTACAGCCTTGGCTGACTGCACCCATAACTGCCACGCCCACACACAGTAGACCACGCCCACAGAGACTACGCCCCTTACGACCGACCAACCACAGCCACCTTCGCTGACCGCACCCACAACTGCCACGCCCCCTTGACCAGTTGGCCACGCCCACACCTGTCACTCCATTTCTGGCCATGCCACAGCCTTGGCTGACTGCACCCATAACCGCCACGCCCACACACAGTAGACCACGCCCACAATGGCCACATCTCTTTCTAACCACGCCCTGAAACAGAAAGCCACGCCCACAAACGGCCATGCCCCCTTCTGGCCACGCACCAACCACTCTCCTTGGCCAACTGCACCCATAATCGCCACGCCCCCGGAACCAGAAGGCCACGCCCACAACGATCACACTCAATTTCCGGCCACGCCCCCTGCACCAACCACAGCCCTTTGCCAATTGCACCCATGACTGCCACGCCCACAATGGCCACATCCTTCTGGTCACGCCTCTGCACCAATCACAGCCCTTTGTTGACCACACTCATAAATGCCACGCCCCCGAACCAGTAAGCCACGCCCACGACGACCACACTCCTTTCTTGCCACGCCCCTGCACCACCCACAGTCCTTTGCGACTGCATTTATAACTGCCATGCCCCTCAACCAGTAGACCACACCCACAATGGCCACACCCCTTTCTGGCCATACCCCTGCACCAATCACAGCCCTTTGTTGACCACACTCATTAATGCCACGCCCCTGAACCTGTAAGCCACGCCCACAATGGCCACACTCTCTTTATGGCCAGGCCCCTGCGCTGACAAGTCACACCCACCATGGCCAAGTCCATCGCGGCCACGCCCCTGCACCAACCAAGTGGCCACACCACTATGGCTTCGTCCTGGCCATGCCTCCACACCACCGCCTCCTTACCCTGACACCCCCAATAACACCCCCCAATCACCAAGCCCTTGACACAAAATTTACACTCGACACACTCCCACAGCACTAACTGCCATGCCTTAGCTTAGCCCTAGTCACGCTCCCAGGCTGTCCAGTTATGCCCCTACATGACTCAGTCCAGCCACACCTCCACACCATCATGCACCCCTTCCTGGCCACGCACCCAAACTGTCTGGCCACACCCACCTCTTCAGGCCACGCCTCCACAATGTCCAGCCACGCCTGTCCACACCACTCCTCCTCTCTGTCCAGCCATGCAGAGCACCAGGGATTCACCTTCTGAGCCCATCCTATGGGATGTGGAGAATAGGATCACCCCATCTCTCTGCTTGTACCCCCGAGATGCATCTGTTACTATTCCAGCATTTTCCAGAAGCTTCCCTGCCCTCTCCTTTGTCCCCTTTTAGGATGCAAGTGTCTCGCCTGTCCTGCATCAGGCCAACCCCCTGCCTTGCCCCCTAACCTTAGGCCCCTGATGGTCCCTGGGACGCCTGCCCTTCCCTCCTCACCCCAGGCCAAGTTTAGGGGAGTACCCTCTCAGCAATCCATCGTTTTGTCCCTTTCACCATGGGTCTGTACCCAACAATCAGTGGTTCCTGGGGAGACCACACTGAAGCCAAGTGATACATGAGGAAGGGGTGCTCGTCTGCACCAGGCAGTGCTTAGGGCTGACTCCTGGCTCTGTGCTTGGGGATCGAGCCTGTTTTGACTGTTCAGTCAGCACCCTCCCTGCTGCCCTGCCTGAGCCCTGGGCTTTTGGTTCTCCCTGCCTTTGCTCTGAGCACCCCACTCTCCCGCAGGTTCGCCTCCTGGGGGTGGTGTCCAAAGGGCAGCCCACGCTCGTGGTCATGGAGCTGATGGCCCACGGTGACCTCAAGAGCTACCTGCGATCCTTGCGGCCTGATGCAGAGGTGAGAAGTCACTGCCTCCCCCTGTTCCTCCGGCTTGACCTCCCCTTGATCACCCAACACCCCAACCCCCTTATCTTTTCTCCACTACAGAATAACCCTGGGAGACCCCCGCCAACACTGCAAGAAATGATCCAGATGGCAGCTGAGATTGCGGACGGCATGGCCTACCTCAACGCCAAGAAATTCGTGCACCGGGACCTGGCGGCTCGAAACTGCATGGTAGCCCACGACTTCACCGTCAAGATTGGAGGTGCGTGTGGGGTGCAGCGTTTCAGAATTGGTCAGGCTCAAGTTAGGTTGGGGTTGGCTTTGGATTTTGGCTTATTTGGGTGGGTGGCTGGGTTAATCTGAGGGTGGGTTGTTAGGGACTCACACAGCAGTGCTCAGGGCTTACTCCTGGCTCCGTGCTCAGGGATCATTCCTGGTTCCGTGCTCAGGGTTTATACTCCTGACTCTGTGTTCAAGGATCTCTCCTGGTGGTGTTCAGGGGACCCTTAGGGGCTGTCGAGGATAGAACCCAGGTTGGCTGCGTGCAAGGCATATGCCTTCCCTTCTGTCCTGTCACTCCGTCCGGCCCATCCCACTTTTCTCTCGTCTTAAACATAATTTCTTCTTTCTCTCTCCCCAACTTTTCTAAGTGAATTCTCAGTTATAAATCTATCTTGGGGCTCGAGTGATAATACTAAGAGGACTGCCCATGCCTCACACACAGCAGACCTGGGTTTGATCTTTATCTTCCCATAGGCTCCCCAGAACACTGCCAGGAATGACCCTTGAGTCCAGAGCCAGGAGTAAACCCTGAGCACTTGCCAGGGTTTAGCCCCCAAACAAACAAAAACAAAGCACTTGTCTTGTGCACCCTGGATCCAGATTTAAGCCCCTACATGGCATAGGGTCCCCTGAGCCAAGCCAAACCATAAACCCTATGCACTGCTGAGGTCCTCACCAAATAATGGAATGGGGGTACCTGAGGGGGGAATAGGAAGTGCTCTAAGTTAAAACATTGCCGTGGACCTGGGTGTGGGTCTCGGGTAATGGGAGGAAGGAGCCAGACCAATAGGCCCTCTGAGGCTGAGGGGGCACACTCCCCATCTGAATCTGTGGGTGAACCCCTCTGCAAAGGGCATCGAAACTGGGAGGGGGGTTGAGTCCCTGGTGGGGAGAGCATGACTGAGCCATCCTAGCTGTGCATATTCCTTCCCCAGTGTCACCCCCAGGCCCCTCCACCTCCCTGTTCATACCTGTGGTGGCCGCCCAGCTTGTCTTAGGGGTCCCATGTGAGGGGGCAGCATGGGCTCGGGGTGTGAGCGTGTGACGTTTGTTGCAGACTTCGGCATGACCCGAGACATCTATGAGACTGATTATTACCGCAAGGGGGGCAAAGGCCTGCTGCCCGTGCGCTGGATGGCACCCGAATCCCTCAAGGACGGCGTCTTTACCACATCCTCAGACATGTGGTGAGTAGCCCCAGGGCCCCACCTGCCACTCACCTGGCCCCGTGACCAAAGGAAGGGGGTCCCAGATACTAGGGCATTACTAGATTGTCAAGTATTTTTTAAAATTTTGGGGACACCCAATACTACTTAAAAGCTAACTCCTGCCTCTGTGCTCGGGAGCGCCCCCTGGGGGTGTTTAGGGGCTGCTCCTGCCTTTGAGCCTTAGTACTCAGGGGACCATGGGCAGTATCAGGATTCAAACCAAGGTCGGCCACTTGCAAGACAATCGCCTTACCTTCATCCATCCAGTTTTCCCATTAGCTTTCTGGTCCTGCTTTGTTTTTTTTGTTTTTGGGTCACACCCAGCAGTGCTCAGGGTGTTACCCTGCTCTAGGCTCAGAAATCGCTCCTGGCAGGTTCGGGGACCATATGGGATGCCGGGATTTGAACTACCGACCTTCTGCATGCAAGGAAAATGTCTTACATCCATGCTATCTCTCCGGCCCCTTTTTTATTTGTTTGTTTGGTTGGTTGGTTTTTGGGTCACACACGGCAGTGCTCAGGGGTTACTCCTGACTCTAGGCTCAGAAATTGCTCTTGGCAGGCTCGGGGGACCATATGGGATGCTGGGATTCGAACCAGCACCCTTCTGCATGCAAAGCAAATGCCTTACCTCCATGGTATCTCTCCAGCCCCTATGTGTATTTTTATGTGTATGGGTATCTGTGTACATGTATGTATGTGTTTGTGTGTATGTTTCTGTTTGTGTGTATGTTTGTGTATTATGTATGGTTGTATCTCTGTGTGTTTATATATTTGTGTTGCTTGTTTGCATAGATGATTGTGGGTGTGTTTGCATGTGTCTGTGGTCCCTATAGTGGCCTCTCCCTGCACTCTGTCCTGCAGGTCCTTCGGCGTGGTCCTTTGGGAAATCACAAGCTTGGCCGAGCAGCCATACCAAGGGCTATCCAATGAGCAGGTCCTGAAGTTTGTCATGGATGGGGGATTTCTGGAGCATCCCGAGAATTGTCCAGAGAGAGTGTAAGTACCAGAGGAGGGCTGAGAGTGGCGGGGCTTCAGGGGAAGCTTGGTGCTTCCTTGCACAGAGAGTCTGTCTGTATCATGTGGACAGATGTGTTTTGTCTTCCTGTGTCTAGTATCATTTTGGGGGGTGGGGTTGGCCATACCAAGCAATGCTCAAGAGATTATTCCTGACTCTGCACTCAGGGATCACTCCTGGGTTGGCTGCATGCTGGCTGTCCTATTACTTCTAGTTTCCCCATATTTAGTTTTCTATCCCCTATATACATAACTGTTTTCACCTGGTGGACTTGGGGAACCCTCTGGAGTGCCAGGATCAAACCCAGGTTGACTGCATGTAAGGCATGCACCTTCCCCACAGTTCTAACTTTCTAGTCCCTACACTTAATATTTTTGTCAGAATACAAATACAGCCATGTGTATCTATGGTATTTATTTACTTATTTAGTTTGTTTTGGGGCCACACCTGGCAGTGCTCAGGGCTGACTCCTGGGCTCTGTGCTCAGTAATCCCACTTTATGGCCTGAGTGACCTATGGTTTCTGGGGATCAAACCCAGGTCATCTGCTTGCAGGCAAGAGCCTTTCCTGCTATAATATCTCCTAAGATCCTTAAAACTATTTAATAACTTGCTGGATAAACTTAGGTTAAAACATTAAGTGGAGGGGCCAGAGAGATAGCATGGAGGTAAGGCATTTGCCTTGCTTGAGGAAGGATGGTGGTTCGAATTCTGGCATCCCATATGGTCCCCAGAGCACTGCCAGGTGTGACCCAAAAACCAAAAACCAACCAAACAAAAAATACCATTAAGTGGAGGAATCAGAGCCATAACACAGTGGGAAGAGCACTTGCCTTGCACGCAGCTGGACAGGGTTCGATCCCCAGCATTCCCTAGCATCCCTTAAGCACCTCCAGGAGTGATTCTTTTTTTTGTTTGTTTGTTTTTTTGGGCCACACCCAGCAGTGCTCAGGGGTCACTCCTGGCTGTCTGCTCAGAAATAGCTCCTGGCAGGCACGGGGGACCATATGGGACACTGGGATTCGAACCAACCACCTTTGGTCCTGGATCGGCTGCTTGCAAGGCAAACGCTGCTATGCTATCTCTCCGGACCCCAGGAGTGATTCTTGAGTGCAGAGCCAGGAGTAACCCCTTAGTATCACCAGGTGTGGCCCCCAAACAAAACACAACAACATCCATTAAATAAAGAAATGCATTTAGGTTATAAAATGTCTCCCAAGAGAAAAGAAAGCTAAGAGAGCTGGCTGCATTTTTCTCTGTAGTTTTGGGGTTTTCAAACTGTTTCACAATGGACATAAAAACTCCCTTGCTTATTCACCACCTGTGTAGGGGAGCAATTGTCCTTGGCTGCTTTCCCCCAAAATTAGTTTTGAAACCCTCACTTGGAGAAGTATTATTGTTTTTGTTTTTGGGTCACACCCGACAGTGCTCAGGGGTTACTCCTGGCTCTCAACTCAGAAATTGCTCCTGGCTGGCACGGGGGACCATATGGGATGCCGGGATTCCAACCACCTTAGGTCCTGGGTTGGCTGCTTGCAAGGCAAACACCGCTGTGCTATCTCTCTGGCCTGGTTTCTGTTTTTTATTGTTGTTGTTGTTATTGTTTTCGATTTTTGGGTCACACCGGCAGTCCTCAGGGGTTACTCCTGGCTCCACACTCAGAAATCACTCCTGGCAGGCTCAGGGGACCATATGGGATGCCGGGATTCGAACCACTGTCCTGCCTGCAAGGCAAATGCCTCCATGCTATCTCTCCGGCCCCTGAAGTTGGTTTCTGAGTGGAATTATTACCAGCTTTCTAGAAAAATCAACTTCATGGTACTCATCTCGCACGTAGGCTGCTCTCTGGAAGATCCTCCACTCAGCCTTGTAGTGCAAAGACACAGCTGCAGACAATGCCTACATAAATGGGTGTCATTAAAGTTTTATTAACAAAAACTTACACAGGGGACTGGATTTAGTCCAGAGGCCCGAGTTTACCCATTTCCCCTTTTCCTAGAAATCAGAGTTGGGGGGGGGGGGGTGGAGAAGAAAGACGTAAAGTGAAAACACCAACTCAAATCCCAACAATCCTCCAAGCTCCTCTCAAAGCCAGGTGTCATATAGCCCCAAGGCAGCTTTCAGACAATTCTTAGATAAATGGGAGTCAATAAAATTTTATTTTTTTATTTATTTATTATTTTTGGTTTTGTTTTTGGGTCACACCCGGCAGTGCTTAGGGGTTCCTCCTGATTCTATGCTCAGAAATCTCTCCTGGCAGGCTCGGGGGACCATATGGGATGCCGGGATTCGAACCACTGTCCTTCTGCATGCAAGGCAAACACTTTACCTCCATGCTATCTCTCTGGCCCCAATAAAGTTTTATTAACACAAGCACATTCAGAGGGCCAAGTCAAATTTTAGTTTCCTCGAGGGAGTGAGGTGAGGGCTGGAGCAATAGGGAAGGGATGCAAGTAGGCCTTCAGAGACACCCCTCAAATTCACTCCTCACATCCACACCTGCCAGATGTTCCATCCCTGAGGACTGGACTTTGTGGGTCCCTTGTGAATGCAGGACCTAGTTGGGGGGGCTACTTGACAGAATTCTGGGTCTCACCTGCCCCCACCCATCCCTCTGTCTCTCAGAATGGAGCTGATGCAGCTTTGCTGGCAGTTCAACCCCAAGATGCGCCCCACCTTCCTGGAGATCGTGGACCTCCTCAAGGACGACCTGCACCCCAGCTTCTGCGAGGTGTCCTTCTTCCACAGCGAGGAAAACAAGATGCCCGAGTGCGAGGAGCTGGAGCTAGAGCTGGAGGACATGGAGAGTGTCCCCCTGGACCGTGCCTCACACCCACCCCGGGAGGAGGCTGGGGGTCGTGATGGGGTCCCTACGCTGGGCCTGAAGCGTCACTATGAGGAAAATATCCCCTACACCCACATGAACGGGGGCAAGAAAAACGGACGGATTCTCACACTTGCTCGCTCCAACCCTTCCTAACAGTGCCTGCTGGGGGGCAGGCCGCCCCCCTCCCACCTCCCTGCTGCCCCCGACAGCCCCATCTTGGTCCTGCTGCCTCCCCTCTTGCTTGGAAGGCATCTAGCAATCTCAGGATTCTTCCCCCAACTCCGCTATCACATCGCCCGGAGCTCAGAGACCGTTTCTGCTCAACTTAGGACCCTCGAGCCACACAATTGCCACCGACTGCCCCTTCTGGGATTGGACCGTTCCCCCCACTGAATGCATTTGAACTTCAAACCGTGAAGCAACCTTCTTTTGGGGGGGACTAAGGGGTGTCCATGGTGGCAGTGGCCTACCAGGATAAGACTTTTTTATTTTCCAGCCAGTGGAAAGAAGGCACCTATTTTTTGTGTGTGTGTGTGTTTTTTAAATTTTTTTAAATGTTTTCTTTTTGTAGGGGCGGGGCTGTTATCTGAGAGCAGATACCACAGCAAATGTGTGTGGCACCGAAATGTGCAAGAAGGGAAGGGAAGAAAAAAAAAAACATAACAAATCCACCCCGTTCCAGTAGAATTTCAGGTTTTCAATGCAGTTCACACTTCAAAAGTCTCTGTCATCCAGACTGAAGAATTTTTTTTTTCCTGGGTTTTTGTTTTGTTTTGGTTTGGTTTGGTTTCTTCACCAAATCAGTTCCTCAAATTGACCAATAGATGCTGCTTTCCTGTTTTTGATAAGGATTTGCTGTTCCAAGTACATCATTCACGTGTCTGTGTGAGCGTGTAGGCATGGCGTGTGTCTTGTGTCTTGTCTAGACACAGCACAGAGGGGTGAGCGTGCGTGTGTGTGTGTGTGTGTGTGTGTGTGTGTGTGTGTGTGTGTGTGTATGTGTGCAGGGGAGTGACCCAGCATTCATGCTATGTGGACAAACTTGGGGTTCAGGGAAGCTTCCTAACGTGGGGAATTTTCCACCCCTCCCTGCAACTCTCTTCTTGGCTTTTTGTCTTCAACGAGACGACTCCCTCGCCTGATGATTGATTAACCCTGTGTGATCCCAGCGCCTCCCTCAACCTCAGGAGCTTTCTGCCACCTTCACTGGGGTGACACAGGTTTTTCCGGGAGCAGAGGAGAAGAACTTGGAGCATATGAAGGGATCCTGGCTGCGCTTTTTCCAAGACCAAACAGAACGCGGACAGCTGCGGGAAGGAAAGAGGAACAGAAAGGAACACAGAGACAAAGAGATGGTTTCTTCTCTTTCTGTTTTCTGGGGACTTTTTGTTGGTGATTTTCTTTGGTCGTCCTTGTCATCGTCATCCTTGTTGTTTGTTGTTTTGGAGAAAATATTTGTATCCTATTTAATTTTTGCAAATGTTCAGCATCGGCCCCGTAAGTTATTGGCCATTTCTTCCTGGGGTTTTGGAGGGGGGTAGGCTGGGTGGGGTGTTGGGTGCATGTGGGGCGACAAAGGACGTTAGAAGAGGCACAGGGACCTCTTGGTTTGGGGGTGACGAACCTCCAGTTTTTTTCTAAGAAGAATGCCACATTAGCTGCTAAACTCTTGGAGTCTATGAGAACGATGGATGGAGTTTGAGGGCCTCCTGAGGTAGGCAGGCCTGGAAATGGAGCCAGAGGTGATTGATCTTGGGGTTCCCCTTGTGCCACCTCCCCTCTGGGGCACACCTGAGCCTTGTGGTTGCCCATGTGAATCCCCACTGCCCCCACCCCTAGCGTCATAGGAGGGGCCTGGCTGGGCAAACACTAGTGATTGTGAACTAAGTGCTCAGAGTATGCAGTGAGCCTCTGCACCCCAACTTGGACGCATCATCCACCTGCTTCTCCACCCCTCCTCAGCTCAAGGCCCAACCAGGTGGGGCCCAGCCAAGTGGGGGCGTCGAAGCCAGACGTTCTCCGAAAACGTTTCTCCCCAAGAAAAGGCGAGGGAGGCCCAGAAGAGGAGAAACACCTAAGGACCTTCACGCTCAGGAGACATTTTCTGAACAGAGTGTGAAACCACAGATTTTTTTTTTGTTTGTTTGTTTATTTTTTTTTCTTCTGGGGGGTGGTGAGGGGGTGGGGGGACCACAAGCTGCTCAAAATAAACAACAGTGAACTTTGACTCGGACTCCTCCAGGTCATGCTAGGCAGAAGCACCCCTGGGTCTCTCGGCTTTAGTGTACTTTTGCCATTTTTGAAAAATATTTTGGTGCTGGGGGGTCCCAAGCCATAGTACAGCAGGAAGGACGCTGACCCTGTACATGGCCAGTGCGGGTTCAATCCCTGACATCCGCTAGGATTCCCTCCCCTCCTCAAGTGTGCCAGGAATGATCCCTGAGCACAGTTGGGTGTGACCCAAAAACTTTCCTCTCTAAAATGAACTGTTTTCTTTCTTTTCTGTGTTTGTGGACTCCTGGGGCCAGGGGATGGGCAGGGGAGAAAGGGGGAGGGGGAGGGAGGGAGAGAGAGAGAGAGAGAGAGAGAGAGAGAGAGAGAGAGAGAGAGAGAGAGAGAGAGAGAATGGGGATAAGGCCTTGGTCTCCCCTGCAACCCATCCTGGTTTAAACCCTGGTACCGCATAGTCCATTGAGCATTGTAGGAAATGGACCCCTCAGAAAATCTGGGTATGCCTCCAAATTTTGCCCCTCCCAAAAAATTAAAAAAAAAAAAGAATTTAGGTTTTAAAAAGGGGGAGCCAGACACCGGTGATCTCTTAGCTCTGCTCTAGAAATTTCCCAGATAGAAATGAATTCCAGTGGCTGTGGCACCCTGGTGCCTTACAAAGCGGGGGTGTCAGCTATTTCCATGCCCCGCTGCATGAGCGGCTGGGGACCCCCCTCCCTCAAGAAACCGGAGCCCAGAAACTCTCTTCACCATAATCCTTTTAGCAACTTTCCAAGTCTTGTTCTTTGCAGAGTTGCCTTTGTAGCGTCAAACCTTGTGGCAGTTTTCACTTTTTTTTCTTTTCTAATTCCGAAAGATTTTCTTATCGTGGGTGGTGGTGGTGGGGGGAGAAATTTATTTATTTTAATATATAATAATCACTGTAAAAAAATCAACTTTTGTAAAAAAAGAAAAACAAACAAAAACCAAACCAAAAAAAAAAAAAAAGCATGTAAATTTTTGACAGAAGAAAAAGAAACAGGGGTCCTGGTTTCCCAACCTTCAACCCATCCCCACACCCCCAGCACAGACTACCTCAATGCATGTCACTTAGGATATGATTGGATGTAGCACTTGTGACTCCAGAATATTTCTGTCTGGGTCCCTGTTTGAGTCAGGGACGTCCTGGTTTTGCTAATCCCATTTGGTTGGGATTGAGAGGAGAGGAACTGAGTTGACAGGGTCTTCCTCTGAGTGTAGACCCCTTTTTTGAGCTGGAAAGAATCTTGGAATTGGCCCTTTTGGGTTGGTTTCTTTTGAAACCTGGTTCTCCCCACCCTGCCCCACCCCCCTGCATTTTTCTCTTTCGCCACATAATCGCAATAGAGTTCAATACCAGTTATGTGTGTCTGCTCTGCAAAAAAAAAAAATTTTTTTTAAACGGGTTTGCAGTCATCAAAGTGAAATTTAGCGCTAAGGTTAGATATCAAGGGTGGGCCTGAGAACATAAAGAAATTAAGGGCCCAAGAGATGGCACAGCAGGGAGGGTGTTGGCCTTGGCCTTGCATGAGGTTGACCCAAGTCTGATCCTCGGCATTGCATAGGATCCCCTGAGCACCTACCTCCAGGAGTGATTTCTGAGCTCAGAGCCAGGAGCCAGCCCTGAGCGCTGCCAGGTGTGGCCTAAAAATGAAAACACACACATAAAAATAAAAAGAGAGAGAAGAATAATTAAAAAAGAAAAATGGGGGGCTGGAGAGATAGCACAGAAGCGTTTGCCTTGCAAGCAGCTGATCCAGGATCTAAGGTGCTTGGTTCGAATCCCGGCGTCCCATATGGTCCCCCGTGCCTGCCAGGAGCTATTTCTGAGCAGATAGCCAGGACAGGAGTAACCCCTGAGCACCTCCGGGTGTGGCCCAAAAACCAAAAAAAAAAAGAAAGAAAAAGGGTGGTGACGATTATGTGGTGAAATATGGTAGCACAGCATTTTGTGAAATAGCACATCCCACAGCAGGGATATTCCCCCCACACACACACACACATACACAGATACACACACCCCGAGTGCCTTAGACTTTCCTGGGGCACATTTTCTGTCCTTGCAGACGGAGATGCCTTTGCAGGGGGAACCAGGACAAACCACATAAATCACAGCCCACACCAACACCCCCACCAAATGCCACGTCTACTTTGCTTCTCCCGAGTGGGAATTCAGGGAGAGCCCAGATGTCCTAGTAAAACCCACCAGTATGTTTTTCAACCTGGGTTCGATCCCAGGCACCCCAGTGAGTGATTCCTGAGCACTGAGCCAGGAGTCAGGCCTGAGCACTGTTAGGTGTGGCCCAAAACCAAAAAAAAAAAAAAAAAGAAAAAAGTAACCAACCCTTTGACATTTGGTGGTTAGCACCAGGCTAACCAAAAATCCATACCTAGAATCAGAACTCTCGGACCAGAGTGAGAGCACAGTGGGGAGGCCGTTTGCCTTGCACGCGGCCAACCCTGGTTGCATCCCTGGTATTCCATAGGGTCCACCGAACACCGCCAGGCATGATTCCTGAGCACAGAGTCGGGAGTCAACCCTGAGCACCTCTAGGTGTGGTGCAAACAAAAAAGAAAACCTCTCTGACCTCGAGTGGCTGTACCTCTCCACGAGGCCTGCTCTTGCCTTACTGTAGTAATTCACCCTCCGATCTCCACTTTGCAGTGGTATGGTGCCCCCCTCCTGCACTCTCAATCTTCCTGGCTCTGACTGGGGGTGCTGACTGGGGGTGCTGTGACTCTTTGCTGACTGTTGTTTCCTGGCAGGACCCCAAGCAGTTTGCATCCTGTATCTCTACAAAGCCAGTTGGTGCTTTTGTTGTTGTTGTTGTTGTTGTTTGGGGGGTTATTGCTTTTCTCAGGCATTTCACTGTCGGGATGGTAACTCCGTGTCCAGGTATGGGGGTGGGGGTGTCACCATGGCTGGGGAGCCCTTTGCCCTGCCTAGGGTATTGTCCCACAGCTATCTGAGATGCTCCAAATTGCTTCATATTTGGGGAGCTTATTTAGTCTGGCATCTTCAGACAAGATGTGGGAGCTCACTGTAAAAGATCCCCCAAGATTGGTCATCACCCCCTCACCCAGTGCCTCTATTTCCCCAGGCGGGGGAGCCACTTCTCATGGCCTGGCCCAGTTTCCCCACTCCCCCAAAATTGTTTCTTTGCTTATGGGGTTGGGAATTAGTGAACTATTCCTTGTCACTCTCTGAGCACTGGCTCAAGTGAATATGTGAAGTGGGTGAGACATTGCCATCTCCCTATTACCACCTTGTCCCTCAACTTCCCAGGGTGGAAGTTTGGGGTTCAGTGATCTTTGGAGGCTGCATGAAGAGACACCTGCCCCCAACCCCTGACCTCTTTTGAAAGACTGCAGGATTCATGGGCAAGTGGGAAAAGGCTTTTCCTTCTTTAGAGGAACAATCTTTCCAGAATGTTCTTCCAACTAGTGACTTATGCCTGAATTGAGATTGGGCACCAGGGATGGGTATTTGTTCATGGAGACATGAGAGAGAGAGAGAGAGAGAACGGGGCGGACTTTCACCTCACTTTCTAAAAAAGAAAAACAGAGGAAAACAATGAAGTTTCAAGGTCGTCAAAAATTCTCAGGCTGGGCAAGGTTTAGACAGACTCCAGCCACATCTAGGTGGAAACCTGAAATTCTTGGTTAAACACTTTCTTACATCTGGGACTCCTGGTCCTGTTAGAGAAGGAAGGACTAATACATGCTCCTCCCAAAGTGAGTTTGTGGGCATGCACATTCAGGAATGGCTGTTTCAGGGTGCTGGGGGGCGCCCTCAATGCCCCCCTCGCACCACAAAATCAAATGCACCCAGGTGCTTGAGGAAGGCGCTATCTGCCAGCCTCTTCCAGAGTTCAGTGACCCTCACGATGCTGTTTGAATGTTTTCCTCTGAGCGCCATGCACAGAACATGCCTTTCTCTCTGGCTTTTCTTTTTTGTGGAATATTGAAATCACTCTGCATGTAAAATAGGGTAGAATGACTGTTTATATTAAAATTCTGAACAAATTCTCAGAGACTCTTGGGTTTTGATTTGTGTGTGGGGGTTGTGTGTGCGGCGTGTGCTTTGTGTGTCTGTGTTTTTGTGTGTAAGTTTGTGTGTCTGTGTGTGTGTATGTATGTCCACAATGAACAAGTCTGGACTTGGTACAAGGAGGGAGGGTGGGAAGGGGTAAATAAACTTCCATAAGGAAACCGGGAGTCATCCCCTGAGCACAGAGCCATGAAAACTCTGAGCACCACCCCGTGTGACCCCCTCCAAAAAAACAAAACAAAACAAAACATTCTTCAGCCTGGGGCCGGTGAGGTGGCGCTAGAGGTAAGGTGTCTGCCTTGCAAGCGATAGCCAAGGAAGGACCATGGTTTGATCCCCCGAGTCCCATATGGTGCCCCCAAGCCAGGGGCAATTTCTAAGCGCTAAGCCAGGAGTAACCCCTGAGCATCAAAAGGGTGTGGTCCAAAAATACAAAAAACAAAAACAAACAAAAGATTCTTCTTAATCTTTTTTTTTTTAATTTATTGATTGGTTTCTGGGCCTTACCCAGCGAGCTCAGGGGTCATCCTGGCTCTTCATTCAGAAATTGCCCCTGGCAAGGGGAGGACCATATGGGATGTCGGGAATCAAACCAAGTCCCTCGGGGTTGGCCACATGCAAAGCAAATGCACTGCTGATGTGCTATCTCTCGGGTCCCATGCTTTGTTACTTAAGAGGCCACACCAGGTGCTGCTCAGGGTTGACTCTTGGCTCTTTGCTCAGGGGCCATGCCTGGTTGTGCTCAGGGAACCATATGGGATGTCGGGGATCAAACCCGGGTCTGCAGTGCGGTGTGCAAGGCAAGACTGATAAACTATCTTTTGCCCTACAAGTGTTACCTTTAATCTTTACCTTTTTTTTTTCTCTCTTCTGGTGTTTACAAGAACTTGTCCTTTTTGTGCAGGTATTATTCCAGATTATTTAGGCCAAGGTTCGAAATAAAAGAGGGGCCGGCGAGGTGGCGCTAGAGGTAAGGTGTCTGCCTTGCAAGCGCTAGCCAAGGATCAGGACCGCGGTTCGATCCCCCGGCGTCCCATATGGTCCCCCCAAGCCAGGGGCAATTTCTGAGCCTTAGCCAGGAGTAACCCCTGAGCATTAAATGTGTGTGGCTCCAAAAACTTAGTAGGCCACATTCAAAGCAATAGCCCTTTCCGCTATACTCTGGTCCAGAGAAGGGAATTTTATAGCTTTGGGTTGGATTTTTTTTTGGGCTTTTCGGACCACACCCATTTGATGCTCAGGGGTTACTCCTGGCTAAGCGCTCAGAAATTGCCCCTGGCTTGGGGGGAACTATATGGGACGCCGGGGGATCAAACTACGGTCCTTCCTTGGCTAGCGCTTGCAAGGCAGACACCTTACCTCTAGCGCCACCTCGCCGGCCCCTTTGGGTTGGATTTTTAAGGCACGTATGTTGAAAGAAAACGAAGCTTGTCCATGGGCTAAACCAATCATACTCATGTGAGGATCTCCAAGTCTCCAGCGGATGGAATAGTGTGCTGTTCAAGGTTAAAGGAACAGCAGGGCCAGAATGATAGCACAGTGGGGAGGGCATTTTCCTTGCATGTGGACAACCCAGAAAATCTGCCAGGAGTGATTCCTGAGCTCAGAGCCAGGAGTAATCCCTGAGTGTTGGAGTCACCCAAAAACAGAGATGAAAGAGAGTGAGAAAGCGAGAGCAAGAAGCGAGAGAGGCAGAGAGAGACAGAGACAGAGAGACAGAGATCGGAGGGGGACACACCTGGCATTGCTCAGGGCTTATTCCTGGCTTTGCACTTTAGGGTCATTTCTGGTGGTGCTCAGGATATGTCAAGGACCAAATCCGGGTCAGCCACATGCAAGGCAAGGGCACGACACACTGTATTATCTCTCTGGACCAGAGAAGAAAATTTTTATACGTTTGGGTTGGGTCTCTAAGACATGTAGGTTGAAAGAACAAAGAAATTTGTTCTTGGGATTCATAGATCAACCAACATGCCCATCTTGGCAGTAGGTCTGCAGCAACATTGCCACCTCGTGATCTCATGTGGGAATGACTCAAGGGTTACTCCTGGCTCTGTACTTGGAATCACTCTTGGGGGTCCAGGGATTCAATGCCAGGGATTGAAGCTGGGTCGACCACATGCAAAGTACCTGCTGTACTATTGCTCCAGCCCCTCTCACGATTTCTAAGGATATTGTTTGTATGAAGATTAGGGGATATTGATTGCTTTTCTTTTTGGCGGGGGGATTTCACTCAGTTGTTTCTCATGTGCCATCAAAGGGCTGAGAGATTGTGGAAGGCTTTGAGACAGTTTAAGTATTCATAGGGTTTCTCACTGTTCTGCTTTCATCAGAAAATATGGAATGAATGCAGGAATCATTATGTGAGGGGACACACTTTCCTGTGTAAGTCAGGCTGATTTTGTGGGGGACACTCAAGCATGGATGACATTCCAGAATAAAGTCTCTTTTGCTGAGAAGAAATTTTTTTTTTTTTGTTTTTCGGGCCACACCCATTTGATACTCAGGGGTTACTCCTGGCTAAGCACTTAAAAAATGCGCCTGGCGGGGCCGGAGAGATAGCATGGAGGTAAGGCGTTTGCCTCTCATGCAGGAGGTCATCGGTTCGAATCCCGGCGTCCCATATACGGTCCTCCCGTGCCTGCCAGGAGCAATTTCTGAGCCTGGAGCCAGGAATAACCCCTGAGCACTGCCGGGTGTGACCCAAAAACCACAAAAAAAAAAAAAAATGCGCCTGGCTTGGGGGGACCATATGGGACGCCAGGGGATCGAACCGCGGTCCTGATCCTTGGCTAGCGCTTGCAAGGCAGACACCTTACCTCTAGCACCACCTCGCCAGCCCCATGCTGAGAAGAAATTTTATCATTTATAATTTGTGTCTGAATGCATGCATCAACGATAATTTTACTTAATGGAGTTTACTTAGGGGCCAGTGGAATAATGCAGCAGGGCAGGCACTTGCCTTGCACGTCGCTGACCCAGGTTTGATTCTAGCATCCCATTATGAATGATTCCTGAGCACTGCTGGTTGAGGACCCCCCCCCCCAAATTTGGGGCCATAGTAGGAAGTTTGCCATGCACACAGTTGACCCAGGTTTGATCCTTGGCATTCTATATGGTTTCCTGTGCACCACCAGGAGTGATTCCTGAGTACAGAGCCAGGAGTAAGCCCCAAGTGCTCTCAGCTGTGGCCCCAAATAAAATAATTTATTTCAGAGAAATGTAAGGGGAGAAAAAGGGAGAATCATATGTGCTCAAGGGAGTATGAGTTTCTTGGGGCTGGAGCAATAGCACAGCAGGTAGGGCATTTGCTTTGCACGTGGCAGATACGAGTTCAATCCCCAGCATCCCATAGGGTCCCCCGAACCTGCCAGGAGTTCTTTCTGAGTGCAGAGTCAGGAGTAACCCCTGAGCGCCACTGGGTGTAGCACAAAACTAAAAATAAAATAAAAATAAAAAAGGGCTTTTCCTGAGGAGAAAAAGTCTATATGTACTATTTTAATATTAGAATATTGAATATTAGAATATTCAGTTCTAACACAAAAATTCTGTTCTCTACCATTTCTTTTATTCTATAATTGGTGTTCCAGCTGCAATGAGTGCTTATGGTTTTTGGTATGGCTTCCAGTAGCTTGAGCATTAACAAGTGGGAAAAAAAAAAAGATAAGTCAGAAAGCTAGTAGTGGGTAAAGTGCTTGCTTTGCATGCAGTTAACCTTGGCTCAGTCCCCAGCATCCCATATCACCCCCCTACCCCAAGCACTGACAGGAGTGATCCCTGAGTGCAGAATCACGAGTAAGCCTTGAACATCAGCAGTGAGTCCCAAAACAAACAAAAAAGGAAGCAAAGGACTTGATCCCTTTGGGAGTTAGTTGGTCCTCAAAGGGCAATCTCTCCTAGGCCAAATGTGATAGTATCAGCATATACAGCTCTATGTTGGGACTGGAGGAAATGGAGACGGCACTTGCCTTGTACATGGCTGACCCAGGTTTGAGCCCTCACCCCACAAAAAGCAAGGAGTAAGCCCTGGGTACTACAGGTTATTGCTCTAAGAACAAAGTAACTAAAAATAAAAAATAAAGGGGTCATGGGCCGGAGAGATAACAGAGCAGTAAGGTGTTTGCTTTGCACACGGCCAACCCAGGAGACGTGGTTTGATTCATGGCATCCTATAGGGTCCCCCGAGCCTGTTGGGGGGGGGTTGATTTCTGAGTGCAGAGCCAGGAGTATCCCCTGAGTGCTGCCGGGTATGACCTAAAAACAAAAAAAAATAAAATAAAGGGGCTGGAGTGATAGCACAGTGAGTAGGGCATTTGCCTTGTATGTGGCCAATTGGAGTTCGTCCCCGGCATCCCATATGGTTTTGAGCCTGCCAGGAGTGATTTCTGAGTGCAGTGCTAGGAGTAGTGTCTGAGCGATACTGGGTGTGGCCCAAAATAATAAAAAAATAAAATATAGGACCAGATAGTACAGCTGGTAAAGAACTTGCCTAGCACCAATCCAACCTGGGTTCTAGCTGTGGTGTCCCATTTAGTGCCCTGAGCACCATCAGGTGTAATTCTTGAGTGAAGAGTCAGGAGTAACTCATGAGCATCACCAAATGTGGCCAACTCCCTGAAAAATTAATTGTCTATGTTGGGGGTCAGAAAGACCGTACGATGGGTTTAAGAAATGAACAAAGAAAAATATGTATGTTGATTCGTGGAGATATTGAGGACTAAATATGCATTACACATCAAGAACATTTTATTAGATGTAAAAAAAAAATCGATCAAGTAAGTAGCACAATGAATTCACTGGCCCTTGGCCACCCCCTGAGTAGAAGGGATGGACGTAATATGAGGTAGAGATCAAAGATGAATCTGAAGCATCAGCAGCTACAACGGGACAGGGAGGAATGACTGCTGTTGGGGTTCGCTCCAGACACCCTGCCATCACCTGCACATTTGGTCAGGAACAGGCTTCTATATACTAGCGTCACATGCTAAGCAAACACATTCAGAGTAACTCAAACATTGATTGAAAAGGAAAAATGTCGATTCACTAGCCACTGTCCTCTGCGGGTGTCCAACTGTGGAGTGGCTGGGTTGTCTCAGAGAGGAGGGCATTTACTTGTCTTGCATGTGGCAGACCCAGGTTTAATCCCCGACATCCCATCTGGTCCCCCAAGCACTGCCAAGAGTGATGCCTGAATGCAGAGCCAGGAATAATCCCTGAGCACCACAGGGTGTGACCATAAACAAAAGGAACACAAAACCAAAGATTACATTTACCCATATAATCTATCAGTAGGACAAACTCTCTTCCTTTATGATTTTCTTTGGACAAACATGTTTCACTGACAACCTAATAAAATGACAGTTTACTAGAGCCTGGATGTTCTGTTATAAGTCCTGGTGGTTCTCTTTTCCTCTCATGGCTCCGACTCCTGCTTTGCATGCTGCTTCCATAATTCCATAATTTCCAGAGTCTTAGCTTCTGCCATTTCACCCAGCAACCTCTTGCATTGATAGGATTTCTCTCCAGGAAGTTTTCATTTCTCAATGTTTGGCCAAAATGTTGGGGAAATGTGACCCACATGAGACTCAGTAGGGAAGGCACTTGCCATGCAAGTAGCTAACTGAGATCCAATCCTCAGCATCCCCTAGGGTCCCTTGAGCACTGCCAGGAGTGATTCCTAAGTGCAGAGCCAGAAGAAAAGCCTGAATACCACTGGGTATGGCCCCAAGACAAACAAACAAAAAAAAATTTAACTCACTTATGGTAGGGAAGGCCTGAGAACTTGTTTCACATTCTGGATTTTCACGAGATTCTCTGCGGTGGTAAAACTTGCAGTCTCCAAAGTACAAAGCTACTGTGACACACTTCCCATGGTCTCTTTACATTCCAAAGCTTCAACCAGTTGTGGGCTCTATACTCATCAAGAAAATTTGGGTGGGAGTGGGAGAGAGCATGGAGGGTAAGGCGTTTGTCTTTCATGCAGAAGGTCATCAGTGCGAATCCCGGCATCCTATATGGTCCCCTGAGCCTGCCAGGAGCAATTTCTGAGCATAGAGCCAGGAGTAACCCATGAGCACTGCCAGGTGTGACCCAAAAAAACAAACAAAAAAAAAAAACCCACAAAAACAAAAACAAAAAATCAAATACCGGAATATTTGGGCCCAGAGAGATAGCACAACGGCGTTTGCCTTGCAAGCAGCCGATCCAGGACCAAAGGTGGTTGGTTTGAATCCCAGTGTCCCATACGGTCCCCCGTGCCTGCCAGGAGCTATTTCTGAGCAGACAGCCAGGAGTAACCCCTGAGCACCGCTGGGTGTGGCCCCCCCAAAAAATTTTTTTTGGGTGGCCCGAAGCGATAGCACAATGGGGAAGTTGTCTGCCTGGTAAGCAATCAACTCAATTTTGAGTCTAGGCATCCCATATGGCCCCTTGAGCCTATCAGGAGGGATTTCTGAGTAGAGAGTCAGGAGTAACCCCTGCTCACTGCTGAGTATGGTCCCCCCCCCCCACTTAACCCCCTCAAAAAAAAAAGTAAAATTTGAATTATTTGAACAACTTGCTCGAACTTGGCATATTTTTCAAAAGTGTCTCTGGAATATTCTAGAACTTCCAGGTGTTCATTCCAAGGCCTAATGTCTGAGGACATTTCCCTTTGGGGCCACTCCGGGTAATGCTCTAGGGAACCTCCTGGCTCTGCACTCAGGCCTCACTCCTGGAGGTGTTCAGAGGATCCTACGGGATGCCAGAGATGGACCCCAAGTCTGCAGCCTGCCAGGCCAGCACCCTCCCTGCTATGCTCTCGCCCTGGCTGGCCTCCTTTGTCATTTGCTTGCTAAGGGCTCAGGAGTGCTCGACAGATGTTTTCTCTCAGTGAAAGGTTTCTGTCCACAGTGCACCCTCAGATGCCTGGCAAAGGCCGAGGAGTGATTGAAGCGTCTCCTGCGAAGCTCACACTTAAAAGGCTTCTCTCCCGTGTGGATGCGTCTGTGCGTGGTGAGGCTCGAAGACTGCGTGAAGGTCTTCCCGCACACGGTGCATTTGTAAGGCTTCTCCCCCGTGTGGACTCGCTTATGCTCGATGAGGCTCGAAGACTGGATGAAGGTCCGCTGACATCTGTCACACTTGAAAGGCTGCTCTTGAGCATGCATCCTCCGGTGGAGGCCGAGGGCTGAGGCCCGGGTGAAGCTCTTGCGACACTTGTCGCACCAGAACGGTCTCTCCCCTGTGTGGATTCTCAGGTGTTCGATGAGGGACGTGGAACGGAGGAAGGTCTTGGGGCACTGGTCGCAAGGAAAGGGCTTCTCTCCCGTGTGAATTCGCGCGTGCAATCGGAGCGATGACACCTGGGCGAAGGTCTGCCGGCATCGGTCACACCCAAAGGGTCTTTCCCCCGTGTGGACCCTCACATGGTCAGTGAGGTGTGAGGACCGACTAAAGGATTTGCCACACTCCCGACACTTGTATCTGACCTTGCCTCTGTGGACCCTCAGCGTGGCCACCTGCAGCAAGGCCTGTCCACGAGCCCTGAGTGCCAAGGTATTTTCTTGGCTGGGGATTTTCTTGGAGGTCTTGAGGGTGAGGGACGGAAAGAAAATGCTGGCACATTCTGGAGAGCCAGAGGCATTCTTTCCTGTCTGGGTTTCCACGGGACCCGCCCGGTGCCTTGAAGACTAGAAGCCTCGACCCTCTTCTGTGCCTTCACAGGGGCTGAGTCCAAGAGGAGGAGGCTCCTCGCGAAGCTCTGGGTCCTCGAACCTTTTGCAACACTGTTCTTCAGCACCAAAAGGGGTGCAATAAGGCAGGTTGAAAGACACTGAGATGGTTTTCCCAGGAGGAGACTTCTTCAGAGTGAGAATACATGTGCCCACTGGCCTGTCTTTAGAAGGGATCAGTCCTCCTGGCTCATCCTCCTGGGGATGAAGATAGGACTGTTGGCTGTGGTTCATTTCACACTTGTAGTCTGATGCATTCCCTGCAGGCTGGCTGCATCCCTACAGAGGAACAGAGAATTATTTTTCAGTGGAAGAGACCCACTATATTTTTGTTTCATTTTGGTTTGTCTGGCCACACCCAGCTGTGCTGGATTAATTCCAGCAGGAGGGTTAACTCCTGCTCTGCGCTCAGAAATCACTTCTGGGGCCCGAAGAGATAGCACAGCGGTGTTTGCCTTGCAAGCAGCCACCGATCCAGGACCAAAGGTGGTTGGTTCGAATCCCGGTGTCCCATATGGTCCCCCGTGCCTGCCAGGAGCTATTTCTGAGCAGACAGCCAGGAGTAAACCCTGAGCAATGCCAGGTGTGGCCCAAAGACCAAAAAAAAAGAAATCACTTCTGGTAGTAACCTAGGGACTCTATGGGGTGCTGGAGCTAGAATCGAATTCGAGACAAATGCCTTGCCCCTTTTACCAAGGAGGAAGCTGGCTATAGGGTAGAGATGATACCAAAAAAAAAAAAAAAAAAAGGAATACCTCCATGTCTTGGGGCACTTAATAACCATAGGGCACTTGCCTTGCACATGGTCAACTCAAATTTAATCCCCAGCACCCCTGATCCTGAGCCCTGCTAGGAGTGATCCTAGAGCTCAGAGACAGGAGTGAACTCCTGGGGCCAGAGATAGTACAGTTGTACAGATAGTACAGAGATAGTACAGAGATAGTACAGGCCTTGCATGTGGCCCACCCAGGTTCAATCCGCAGCATCCCATAGAGCGATTGCTAGGGAAGAACAATGAGTAATCTCTGAGCACTGCCGGGTATGGCCCCAGAAACCAAAACAGAAAACCAGGGATAGCAGGAAGGGGGGTGCCAAAAGATAGTAACAGAAAGTATTGTATAGCCTGTACCTAGCTGACCCTCAGTGAATCCTTGGCACACATATGGACTGAGGAGAACAGTCAGGAATGACCGCTAAGCACCCAAGTGTGGTCCTAAAAAAAGAGAAAACAAAACAGAAACAGCACTGCATAGTATGGTCTCTGATTTTTTTGTTTGTTTCGGAGTCACCACATCCAGCAGTGCTCAGGGATCACTCCTGGCAGGGTCTCAGGGAATGAAGGTCAAGGATCAAACCTGGGTCAGCTACGTGCAAAGCAAATGCCTTCCTCACTGTCCCATTGCTTCTGGCCCCAGCAGAATATGATTTCTAATATGTACACTACTCACTAACAACAGATCCTGACCAGGGAAATTTTCAATCGAATGACAGAGGCTGGAGAGATAATATAAGAGGCAAAGTGCTAGCTTTGAACTCTATATGTATGTTGTCTCAGGCCCACCAGGAGTGATTCCCTGAGCACAGCCATGTGGCCCTGCTCCCTCAAATACAAAAAGTCTTTGCTTATAAGTGTGAGTCTTTCTTACATAACTAAGAAAAAAAATCACATACCATAAGGGCTGGAATGGTGGCGCAAGCAGTAAGGCATCTATCTGCCTTGTGATTGCTAGCCTACAAGGGACTGCGGTTCAATCCCCTGGTATTCCATATAGTCCCCCAAGCCAGGAGTGATTTCTGAGCACACAGCCAGGAGCAACCTCCTGAGCGTCACCGGATATGGCCCAAAAACCAAAACCAAAAAAAAACAAAACAAAACAAAAATCACATACCATATTTCTAGTAAAATCATCAGATATATTCCTATTAAACATCAATGAGTGGCTTCAGAAAAATATCTCTTGGGACCAGAGTGTTAATACAATGTAGGGTACCTTGCGCAGAGCAAATTCAAATTCTATCCCTGATACCCCATAAGATTCTCTCAGCACAGCCAGGAGTGACTCCTGAATACAAAGCGAGGTACCAGCCCTGAGCACAGCCAAGTCTGGCTCTAAACCCAAAAACAAACAAAAGCCCCAAACACCTCGGGCCCAGAGAGATGGTACAATTGGGAGGGCATTTGCCTTACACATGTTTGACCCTGGCACCACATGATTCCTGCGTGCAGAGCCAGGAATAAGACGCATGCAAAGCAACCTTCCCCACTGTCCTAACACTCAGGAACTCTAAATATTGTTTTTGAAGCGACAACTCTTACCGTGGGAAACCAAGTGGGCTCTTCTTTGCCAAAACTGAGCGGATGAATTGACAATTCCTTGAGTTGTTGTCTCCATGCTAAATAAAACACAATATTAAATAAAGAATCTGAAGGATGAGGGGCCTTGCCTTACTATGGATATATTCCTATTAAACATCAATGAGTTGTTTCAGAAAAATATCTCTATGGACTAGAGTGTTAATACAGCAGGTTGGGTGCCTTGCATATAGCAAATCCAAATTCTATCTCTGTTACCCCATAAGATTCTCTGAGTGCAGCCAGGAGTGATTCCTAAATATAGAGCCAGGTATAAGCTTGCCTCACCTCGCCTTGCCATGTCTCGCCTTGCCCTGAGCCCTGAGCCTTGCTTTGCCTTGTCTTGCCCTGAGTCCTGCCCTGTGCCTGCCCTGACCTGTCAAGCCCTGCCAAGCCCTGAGCCCTTCTGAGCCCTAAACACCACCCCACCCTACCCTGTCCTGTCCTGCGCCCTGCCCCGTACTGTATTGTGTGCAAGGCAGACGCCTACTGCTATGCTATCTCTCTAGCCCCTGGTAGAGATTCCTGAGTGTAGAGCCAAAAGTAACCCCAGAACTATTCTGGTATGAACAGAGAAGGAGAAGGAGGAAGAAGAGGAGGAAAAGGAGAAGAAAGGGAAAGAGATGGAGGAAGAGGAGAAGGGAGAGGAGGGAGAGGAGGAAGTGGAGGAAGAGGAGGACGAAGAGAAAGCATGTCTGACACACACCCACAGGCTCCACACCCTCCTCACCTATTCCCTGAGCCCAGGGGCTCTTCCAAACTCACCTGCAAATACGCCTCTCTGCAGCCTCCCCAGGGCTCCTTCTTCTAACCAGGAGATCAGCACAGGCTTCACCCTGCAATGCCCTGACCAAGAAGGACGATTTGTGGATTAGAGCCAGTTAATTAGATAGGTTGCACCATGTCCAACCCTGGTATCAAGTCTGTATCACTAATAAAACAGGTCAAGTTATAGGCCACAAAGATGGGCAATGCTCTGTCTTCACATGCCGCTGACCCTGGTTTGATTCCTCACACCCTATTGGTCCACTGAGTACCACTAGGAGTGAGCCCTGAGCATAAAGAAAGGAATATCCGGGCCCGGAGAGATAGCACAGCGGCGTTTGCCTTGCAAGCAGCCGATCCAGGACCAAAGGTGGTTGGTTCGAATCCCGGTGTCCCATATGGTCCCCCGTGCCTGCCAGGAGCTATTTCTGAGCAGACAACCAGGAGTAACCCCTGAGCACTGCCGGGTGTGACCCAAAAACCCAAAAAAAAAAAAAAAGGAATATCCTTGAGACTCCCCAAGTGTGGTCCAAAAACAAAAAAACTAGGACCCAGATAATACAGAGGGTGGAGCAATAGAACAGCTCTAACCTGAAAGAAGACCAACCTGCCATCATATATGGTTTCCAAAGTCCCTTCAGCATAATATCTGGGTGTAGAGCCAGAGCAACCCTGAGCACTGCCAAGGGTGGATTCCACAATTAAATACAAATTTTTGAAAAAGGGTGCTACAGGGGCCGGAGAGATAGCATGGAGGTAAGGTGTTTGCTTTGCATGCAGAAGGACAGTGGTTCAAATCCCAGCATCCCATTTGGTCCCCTGTGCCTGTCAGGGGCGATTTCTGAGCATAGAGCCAGGAGTAACCCCTGAGCGCTGCCGGGTGTGACCCAAAAACCAAAAAAAAAAAAAAATGGGGGGGGGGGTGCTACAGTAATAGTCCTATACTCAAGGCTGTCAAACTTCGTGGCCTGTCAGAATCACACACCACACACACACCACACATCCCGCCTGATGTGGGACCCACACAAGCAGCCCCAGGGTGACACTTACCTATAGCCCGAAGGTGCTGGTAGGTCTCTAGCATCACGTCTCTGTAGAGCATCCTCTGAGAAGTGTCCAGGCTGGCCACTCTTCTGGGGAAAAGCTCACGGCCACATCTAGGAAGGTCACTGCATACTAAGCAGCATACACAGGAGGGGGAATCAGAGGCCAGCACCACCCCAGAGTCCTAGAGGGACCTTTCCCCTCTGCCCCCAGGAGAAACCAGCCTCCATGTCCTTCTCTACAGCCTAAAGGGAAGGGCCCTGGAAATCACTCTAGGATGCCAAATCAGCCAACATGACATATGGACAAGAATCTAGAAGGTTCTTGGAGGTGCCAGCTTTGCACACAGATACCTAGCCACTCGGTCCTTTGAGCACAGAGTCAGAAAGAGCTGGAAAAGCAAGTCTGGGTGTGGGTTAAACACAATACTCCCCTAGACTTGAGGAGAAAACAGCAAAGTTCAGTGAGCGACTCCAAACCGTGCTTGACCAAATCAGTGCTCAGAGCTCACATCCACCCCAAAGGCCTCCCAGAGCAGTTGACTCCCAATCAGTATGCCTTCTGGAAAGATCTTTTGCTATTTTGCTCCATAGGGAAGGCCTTGCAATGTTCAATCTTCAGCATCCTGTATGGTCCCCTGAGCCTGCAGGGAGTGATTTCTGAACTCAGAGACAGAAGTAACCCAGGTGTGGCCCAAAAAAAAAAACAAAAACAAACAGAAGAAAAGCAAAACAAAACAGAAAAAAATCTTGGGGAAGCGGGGACCAGAGTGATAGCAATGCTGACAAGGATGAGTACCTTGCACGTTGCTGATCCAAGTTCAATCCCCAGCATCCCATATGGTTCCCGAGCCTACAGGGCATAATTTCTGAGCTCAGAGCCAGGAGTAACAACCCTGAGCACAAGGTGTAGCCCCCCGCACCCCGCAAAAAAAAAAAAAAAACAACAAAAAAACAAAAAAAAAACAAGAGCAAAATATTCTTGGGATCAGAGACATAGTCTGGTAGGTAAATCACTGGCCTTACACAAGGCCAATCTGGGTTTGATCCCCCTGCATCTCACAGAATCTTAAGGACCCCCCCAGGAGTGATGCCTGAGCAGAACCAGAGTCAGCTCTGAGCAATGACTGGTATGGCCCAAAACAAACAAGCAAAACCCTCCCACCCTACAGAACAGCAAAAAGCATGAAATCCTGAGACCACTCAATCAAGGTCTCAGCCTCATACTGGGGATTATTGGCAGCTGGGGGACCAAACTCAGCACCAAACACCGGAAATGGTCTGGTTCCTTTCATAACTCTGGAGACAGGCAACTCAAATGCTGTGGGCTTATTTTATTATTTTTTGGGGGGGTCCACAATTACAGGGCTTAGAGCTTACATCTGACTCACACTGCTCAGGGCTCACTCCTAGAAGGGTTAGGGGATCCTATGAGGGTGCCGGGGGATTCAAACCCAGGTCAGTTACATGCCAGTGCCTGTCCCGTCTCCCCATACTATCCCTCTCTGAGCCTGCAGTCGGCCCCTACCTGGGGACAGGACATCACACAGTGCGTCCCCATCTTCTTCCACTTCAACTAACACTAAAAAGCAGCAGCAGGTCCTTTGCAGAAGCCCTGGAGGAGAGTCACAGCTGTGAGTATTAGAGATGAGCAGACACCCCTGCCCTGACCAGAAGCGCATGCACTGGGAGAGAAAAAAATTCTGATGGGCCGCACCCTTCCATTCCTGGGCACCAGCTCAGATCCATATGAGGAGACATAGCCAGAGGGTCCTCCTAGGGATGCAGAAGTGGGTTGGGATTCAGGCTGTGGGGGGACAGGAGTGTCAGCCTCGGTCTTCAATAAGGAAACTGCATCCCTGAGCCCTGCAACCTCCCTGGACCCCACACAGTCCCTGGAAGACCAGGTCAGGGCCTCACTCTGAGGCATGAAGCCCTGCACATCAGAGCTCCCAGCAGGCAGGCAGCAGCGTCACCCCCTGGACTCAGCCTTAAGTGGATCTGCCAAAGGGACTGGGTGTGAGGTGGGGGACAAACCCTCTGCTGCCCTCCTGGACAAAAGGGTCACCTCAGGACTCAGGGCTTGAGTATCACCCCAGTTAAATCCCGCATCCCTTGGGTCCCTGCTTCCTCCTTTATACTAATCCCAATGAACACATCTGAACCTCTTGTGCAGGAACAGTGGAAAGCGTCCAAGCAGCATGTTGTACAGCAAAATTAACCCAATAACTAGCGTTTATCAGGGCCTTGATGTGACCTGTGTTTGGCATTTGTAACTTCTTTTTTTTGTGTGTGTGTGTTTTTTAGGGGGTCACACCCGGCAGTGCTCAGGGGTTATTCCTGGATCTACACTCAGAAATCACTCCTCGCAGGCTCGGGGGACCAGATGGGATGCCGGGATTCAAACCACCGTCCTTCTGCATGCAAGGCAAATGCCTTACCTACATGCTATCTCTCTGACCCCCAGTTGTAACTTCTAAAAAATCTATATTATGGGGCAATGGCGATATGACAACAGAAGGGCTTTTTCTCTGCAGGAGGCTGACCCAGGTTCTGGTGAGACCAACCAGGAGTGATCCCTGAGTGAGCTCAGGTGTGAGCTCAAGCCCTGAGCATCACTGGTGTGGTCCAACTCTCCCCCAGCCCAAAGTTATTATTTTGCATAATACCCTCCCCAAAGAAACCCTTTCCTAAAATACTCACCTAACAGCCTGGCGTCAGTCAGTCACAGACAGATGTAAAGTGGGGTTTACTCTGCAACTTGACAGGCGGAAAAAATTATTTATCTGCAACAACAGAAAATCCAAAGTCAGCGTCAGAGTAATATTAGAGTGGTTAGGGCTCTTGCCTAGCAATTGATTCACCTGATTTTGATCTCTGGTACCCTAGATGGCCCCTTGAGCCTGCCAAGAGTGGTCCTTGAGTGCAGCACTGTCGGGTGTAGCCTCCAAATAAAAAAATTAAAAAATCCAATGTTTCAGGGTCCAAAGCAATAGTACAGACAGATGGTATGGTGCTGCTGCCTCACAAGCACACGACCTGGGTTGGAGTCCAGGCATCCAATTGGGTCCAGAAGTAACCCAAAGCATGGCAGGGTGTGGACAAAAAAAAAAAAGGAAAGAAAGAAAATAATCCCCAAGTCTGCTGGAAATCCCACCCATCGCCAGGACCACGCCCCCAGATAGTCCCGCCCCTCGTGGAAGCCAATGAAAATAAAGAACGGCGACGCGGTCTTTTCTCATTGGTGGAAGCGGCCCCGCCCTCGCTGTCAATCAGGAGGTTCAACGGCAGCTCCGGGCCCTGCCTTCGGTCACGTGGGTGGTTAGGCCCTCCGGGACCATCGGGGGACGAACGAGACGCGAGCGGCCCCGCCACTCACCAGGCGGCCACGGGAGGCGCTGCGACCCATCGGCCCTCACGGTCCCCCTTCGCCCGGGGCGCCACTCTCCAGTCCGCTCCCCAAGGGAACAACGGCGGCTGGAAGCCTGTTTGACGGTTAGGCCAGAAAAATTGCGCCCGGTGACGTCATTCTATTTCCGCCAGGAGCCTTAAAGGGCCAGCTCCGGGTCAGGGCAGGTCATCTCTTTGACAGCTAAGGTGGTTATATGCCAGGAATCTTCCTCAGCAACACCAGTCTGCTACCTTCCACCCCAGCAAAAAAGACAGTCTCATCAGTTTAATACAGCTATCTTTGTATTTGGTAGGGTGCTGAGTAATTGTAGGGCCTCTCACAACAGATTTTGTGTTATCTGCTATTGAACCATAATCAACTTGTGCATTTTCATAAAATGAAATTGAGGGCTGGTAAGGTGCCACACAGACACAACACATAGATGATCTTCATATTTAAAAATTAGGGTTTTGAGGGGCTGGAGCAGTGGGGGCAGCGGTAGGTATTTGCCTTGCACTCAGCCAACCCAGGATGGACTTGGGTTCGATCACCGGCATCCCATATGGTCCCCCAAGCCAGGAGCAATTTCTGGGTGCATAGCCAGGAGTAACCCCTGAGCATCACCAGGTGTGGCCCCAAAAAACAAAACAAAACAAAAATTAGGTTTTTGAATGATTTGAGTACTACCATAGCACATCCATAGCTCTACAACTAAAGGTAAATGTTGAGCTTTCATTTTGGTCCTTTTTATTTTTCTCCAGTGCCAACACCAAAACCAGGTTCCCCCATATATAAGGGAAACACTCTGGCAATGAATTACATCCATGCAGTAGAGATTTTCTAAGATTTTTTTGTTTGTTTGTTTATTTGTTTTTTTGTTTTTTTGGGCCACATCCGGCGGTGCTCAGGGGTTACTCCTGGCTGTCTGCTCAGAAATAGCTCCTGGCAGGCACGGGGGACCATATGGGACACCGGGATTCGAACCAACCACCTTTGGTCCTGGATCGGCTGCTTGCAAGGCAAACGCCACTGTGCTATCTCTCCGGGCCCAAGATTTCTAATTGGGACCAGACAGTACAGGCAGGAAGATTCTTGCTTTAGGGGCTGCCCACCAGCATTCCATCCATGACACCACATATGATTCCCCAAACATCACCAGAACTGATACTTGTGCATGGAGACAGCTTGAAATCTGGATATTGTACTAAAAGATCTGTTATTTATGTTTACAAAACAAACAAAATCAAAATTAACACTGTGGAGCTGGCTAATAAATACAGCAGATAAGGCACCTGCCTTGCATGCAGCCAGCCTGGGTTTGATTTATGACTTATTATATGGCTCCTTGACTTGGCCAAGAGTGAGTCCTGAGCACAGAGCAGGGACTGAGCCATGAACACTAATCAGGGAGTGACTCCTGAGCATTGATGGGTGTGACACCACCACCTCTCAAACATTTTTAAACAGAAAATATAAATGTATTTTTCTAATAAGATTTTTTACCTTTTGGGGGGGGGCACACCAGGTGACACACAGGGGTTACTCCTGGCTATGCGCTCAGAAATTGCTCCTGGCTTTGGGGATCATATGAGACTCCAGGGATCAAACTTCGGTCTGTCCTAGGTTAGTGCATGCAAGTCATAAAACCTACCGCTTGCGCCACTGCTCCGGCCTAAAATTTTTTTGAAAAGTGCTTTTCTAAGATTGAGAAAACAAATTAGAAAAATAAATACTTGGGGCTGGAGAGATAGCATGGAGGTAAGGTGTTTGCCTTTCATGCAGAAGGTCATCGGTTCGAATCCCAATGTCCCATATGGTCCCCCGTGCCTGCCAGGAGCAATTTCTGAGCCTGGAGCCAGGAATAACCCCTGAGCACTGTCGGGTGTGACCCAAAAACCACAAAAAAAAAAAAAAAAGAGGGCCCGGAGAGATAGCACAAGCGGCGTTTGCCTTGCAAGCAGCCAATCCAGGACCAAAGGTGGTTGGTTCGAATCCCGGTGTCCCATATGGTCCCCCGTGCCTGCCAGGAGCTATTTCTGAGCAGACAGCCAGGAGTAACCCCTGAGCACTGCCGGGTGTGGCCCAAAAACCAAAAAAAAAAAAAAAAAGAAAGAAAAAAGAAAAATACTTTTTAAACTTTACTTATTTTTTTTTTTTTTTTTTTTTTTTTTTTTTTTTTTTGTGGTTTTTGGGTCACACCCGGCAGTGCTCAGGGGTTATTCCTGGCTCCAGGCTCAGAAATTGCTCCTGGCAGGCACGGGAGGACCATATATGGGACGCCGGGATTCGAACCGATGACCTCCTGCATGAGAGGCAAACGCCTTACCTCCATGCTATCTCTCCGGCCCCTAAACTTTACTTATTGATTGATTTATTGATTGTTTGGTTTTTGGGCCCCACCCAGTGGTGCTCAGGGGTTACTCCTGGCTCTGCTGCACTCAGAAATAGCCCCTGGAAGGCTGGGGGACCATATGAGATGCTGGGAATCAAACTGGGTTCCTTCTGGGTAGGCCACATGCAAGGCAAATGCTCTACCGCTGTGCTATTTATCCGGCCCCAGAAAAATAAATATCTAAAGGCCATAGAGATTGCCCATTCCTTCACATAGGATATGAATTTGGATGTCCAAGTTGGATGCTGGCTATAGGCTCAAAAGGGGGGTAAGGCAGAGCTAGATTAGGGGTATGGCCTTAAACCAAAAGCATTATTAGCACTGGGTAGAGATAGGACAGAGGAGAGGGCACTTCCCTGGCATGTGGACAATTTGGCTTTTTTCCCTGGCATCCAATATGGTCCCCCAAGCCAAGCAGGAGTGAGCCCTGAGCACTGACAGTAGTGCTCTGAAAACACACACACACACACACACACACACACACACACACACACACACACACACACACACGAAATGACCACAACTGCTAAAGTGACTAAGACCCAAGACTGGGTGTATGGAAACAAGCAAAATGCTGACACTTGTAGATAACACCAAGATTTAGGTGCAGGGCAGAGTCCCCATCCTTCATGATGATTGTTGTGACTCACCCTAGATGCTTTTTTCAGTTTAGTCAGCTCAAAGGGCTGAATACTGACTCTGCACACAGCTTGTGAGCCTGTTGCTGAGAGGGGCTCAGAGGAAATACTGCTGCTCACTTTGTCCAGGATGGCCCACCAGTGGGGTCCTTCTCTAGATTGCCAACAATAGCACTTCCACAGAGACTGCATTGTTGCGGCCTCACACCAATGCAGAAACTCAATTTGATTCACTCAATTGGACTATTGTGACCTTGAGTTGATATCAGGGGATCATATGTATGAACCTCACAATTAGGTATGAGACTGCAGTGAAAGCCTTCCACACTCATGACACTTTTAGAGTTTCTAGAACTCTCCTGTGATCAGTGATTGCTGAGCATGTGTTGAAGACTTTCCCCATTCTGAACATGTATGGGGCTTCACACCAGTGTGAATTACCCCACAACTATTAAGATCTGAATTCTGAGCAAAGGCCTCTTCATATTCCCTACATGCTTATGAAGGTTTTTCTTCAGGATTCATTTTTGGGCCACCTGGACAATGCTACGAGTTCAGAAATCACTCCTGGTGAAGCATGGGGGAACAATAAGATCTCTCTCGAATATGACTTCTTCTATAACTAGTAAAGTGTGATGAGTTAAGAACAGGCCTTCGGGGCCGGAAGGTGGCGCTACAGGTTAGGTGTCTGCCTTGCAAGCGGATGGACCGCGGTTCGATCCCCCGGTGTCCCATATGGTCCCCCAAGCCAGGGGTGATTTCTGAGCGCATAGCCAGGAGTAACCCGAGTGTCAAACGGGTGTGGCCCAAAAAAAAAAAAAAAAAAAAAAAAAGAACAGGCCTTCTACAACCCATACATATATACGGCTTTCTAAAATATGAGCTTTTGTATACATAAGGTGTGAGAAGTGAGTGATGACATGAGAGGATAAGTGAATAAGGCTTCTCCCCAATATGGATTTTCTTGTACACAGTAAGGTTTGCATATCATATGGCCTTCCTACATTCCATACACATATAAGACTTCTAGAGAGTGAAAATTCAGATCTATATCAAAGCTTAAGGAAAAAGTGAAGGTCTTTCCACATCATTACATTTATAAGATTTCTTACCAGTATGAATTTTCCTATATTCAGTAGGTACAACAAGTATTTCAAAACCTCATATATAAAGTATATGCATAACAATATGAGGCCTGAGGCCTGTCAACATTGCTTACATATTGATTACATATATAAGGCTTTTCTCAAGTCTGAATCTTCTCATGTGTAGACAAGATTGAAGATTGTGTGAAGCCTCTCCCAGTTTTTTTTTCTTTTTTTTAGTTTTTGGGTCACACTCAGCAGTGCTCAGGGGTTACTCCTGGCTCTACACTCAGAAATCACTCCTGGCAGGCTCAAGGGACCATATGGAATGCCTGAACTCTAACCACTGTCCTTCTGCATGCAAGGCAAACACCCTATCCTCCCTACTATCGCTCCAGTCCTCCCACCCTCCTTTTATTTATAAGCTTTTTTTCCAATCTACATATTCTTATATAGAAAAACATTCAGAAGTAAACAAAGGCCTTGCTATAGTCCCTACATATGTAATGGTTCTCTCCAGTTTAAATCTTTTTAACTTTTTTTGGGGGGGGAGCACACCATGTGGTACTTAAAAATTAATCCTGGCTCTGCACTCAGGAATAACTCCTAGTGAACTTGGGGGAACATACAGGATGCCAGGGATCAAACCTGAATCAGTAGTGTGCAAGGCAAACACCATCCCTGCAGAACTATCATCAATCAGCCACACAAGATATAATTTGTTTATCTATGATATGGTATGAGGAGGAAGTGAAGGCCTTCCTATACTTCTTAGGTACCTCAGGTGTCTCTCCACAGTGAATTCTCTTGGCTTACGAAGACATGAGAGGGAAACAGGCTTTACCACACTTCTTACATGCATAAGGTTTTCTCTCCAGTATGAATATTCCAATGGCTAGTAAGGCTTGAAGGTTGAGCGAAGGCCTTCCCACATTCTTACACGCATATAGTTTCTCTCCTATATAAATATTCCAGTGCCTAGAAAGGTTAGTAGACTGAGTGAAGGCCTTTCCACATTACTTACACTTATAAGGTTTCTCTCCTTAGAATAAATTTGCCTATGCTTATGAAGACATGATCGGGAAGCAAAGCTCTTCCTACACTCCTTACATGCATACATTTTTCTCCAGTATGTTTATTCTAATGCCTAATACGGTCTGAAGATTGAATGGAGGCCTTCTTACACTCCTTACATGCATATGATTTCACTCCATTGTGAATATTCCAGTGGCTAGTAGGCTTGAAGATCAAGTGAAGGTTTTCCCACATTCCTTACATACATAAGATTTCTCCTAGTATGAATATTGCTGTGTTTAATAAGGGCTAAGGAGAAAGTAGAAGTTTTCCCACTCTCCTTACATGCATAGGTTACTCTCAAGTATGAATATGATAGAGATAAGTAAGGCTTGAATATGAATTGAAGGCCTTCTTCCCACATTGTTTACATTCATAAGGTTTCTCTCCAGTATGAATGCTCCGGTGGTAAGATAGAAGATTGAGTAAAAGCCTTCCCACGATCCTTAAATATATAAGGTGTCTCTCCAATATGTTTAAAAGGTCAGAGGAATAAGTGAAGTCCATCCCACACTCACTACATGCATAAAGTTCCTCTCCAGTATGAATATTCCAGTGGTTATTAAGTTCTGAAGATGTAGTGAAGACCTTCCTGTAAAATCACCCCATGCTCTGTATCTCCAAGCCCAGGTGAATAAGTTTGAATCAGGGTTGCTCAAGAAATAATCCAAACCAATCTGAGGGTGAAACATGTGTAGTCTGGCAGTCTGGAGCTGTTGTCTGCCAGAACTGACCCATGCCAGAACTGACATCTGCTGACCATAGAAATGTTTGCATATAAACTGTCCTGTCGAGCACAACAGGTTATGAGAACCAACCAAGGGACAGGATACCAGCCACCCTGCTTTTGCTCAGGGTAATGCTTTTTAATTAGTAAGATGGGTTTGTAAGTTCCTGGCTTTGCCCCCAAATTAGATAACTTCTTTGTAGGTGCACCCACAATACCCTGTCCAGTGCTTCTGCCAGGATACAGCTCACCTGCTCGAGCCCTGGGCAATTTTCTTTCTTTTTTTCTTTAATAAGATCTTTATTTAAGCACCACTATTACAAACATGTTTGTAGTTGGGTTTCAGTTATAAAAAAAGAACACCCCTCCCTTGATCAGAGCAACTTTCCCACCACCAGTGCCCCCAACTCCCTCCTCCCTCACCCCCTGCCTGTATTTGAGACAGGCATTCTACTTCTCTCACTACCATTGCCATGAGAGTTGTTAGTGTAGTTATTTCTCTAACTGAACTTGCCACTCTTTGTGGTAAGCTTCATATCCTAGGCCAATCCTTCCAGCCCTCATCTCTATGGTCTCTGGGTATTATTAACATACTGTCTTTTCTTTTTTTATATATTAATAATTTTTATTTTGACCAAAGTGGTTTACATGTCTTTTATTTTTCTTAAATCCCACAGATGAGTGAGACTATTTTATGTCTTATCTCTCTCCCTCTGACTTATTTCACTCAGCTTAATAGTTTCCATGTCCATTCATGTATAGGAAAATGTCATGACTTCATTTTTCCTGACAGCTGTATAGAATTCCATTTTGTATATGTACCAGTTTCTTTAGCCATTAATCTGTTGTTGGGAACCCGGGTTATTGTAAATAGCCCTGCAACGTATATAGGCAGGCTGAAGGCATTTTTGTATTGTGTTTTTGTGTTCCTAGAGTATATGCCTAGGATTGGTATAGCTGGATTATACGGGAGCTCAATTTCCAGTTTTTGAGGCATCTCCATATTGTTTTCCATAAAGTTTCCCCCAGCAGTGAATGAGAGTTCTTTTTCCCCACATCCCCACGAGTGCTGATTGTTCTCTTTTTTTGGGATGTGTGCCAGTCTCTGTGGTGTGAGATGGCACCTCACTGTTGTTTTGATTAGCATCTCCCTGTTAATTAGTGATGTGGACAACATTCACTCTTGGCTGCAAGAGTTGGTACCAAACCCTCTGGGCCCCAAACCCTCTGGAAGAGGGCGGAGAAAGCAGAAACCCTAATCAGACCTTTTCCTTCAATCAGCCTCGCAGGTCGAGGGAGGTGTAGGGCAGAGACGGGCAGGGCTTGGGGAGCACGTGCTCTGAATCATATTTATCTGGGGTTGTTGAGCCATTACAGTATCATCACATCAGGGGCCAGGAGAGAGGGTGATCTGAGAGCTAGCCAACCTGAGCTGGGGGGGGGGGGGGTCGGGTCTTGCAGCAGCCATGCATGTTGCTTTGGACCCTGCCCTTCTGCTGCCTTTGGGGTGATGGTGGTGGTGGTAGTGGTGGTGGTAGAGGTTGATGGGGAGCCCACTCCCACCTTCATCCCAAAATTCATGCCTCACCTTCTTGAACCTGATTCCCAGATTGGCTGCGGAATGGGGAGTCCCCGCCTCCACCTTCCTAGGTCTGGCTCTGATTGGCTGCAGAGCAGACTCCTTCCTAGGCCCAATTCTCTGATTGGCAGCGGGGTGTCCACCTTCAGGACGGAGTCACTGATTTGCTGCTGCATCTTTCTGACTTCAGTCCTGATTGGCTCGCAGAATGAGTCTCCGCCTTTCTTCTCTATGGATCTCATTCTGATTGGTCGAGAGTAGAGTCCTGGCCCATATGATGCCCTTATTGGCTGGAAGTGACATCTCCACTTCTTTGTCAGGTGTTTGGGGAATCCTGGTGGGTTCCATAGCTCTGCTCATGGAGGGCCCGAGTTTCCTGTTTGGTCCCAATGTGGGCCAGTGGAAATCTGAGCCCAGACCCGCTCAGGGGACCCTGTGGGATGCTGGAGACGAACCCGGGTCGGCCTTGGGCGAGGCAAGGGCCCTCCCCGCTAGAATATCCCTCCAGCTTCTGTTCCCTCTAACCGGGAACACCTCAACGACATAAGGGAAAAACCGAGGCCCAGAGACCAGACACATATGACGGCCTCCGAAGCAGGGTAGGACAGTGATCAGCCAGACAGATATCAGATCTGGAGCCCTTGCACAGAAGGTGGAACTGTAGAGGGATAAGAGCAGATGGCCAGGCAGAGGTCATCTAGATCAGCTGTGGAAGGAAAACAAAGAGGACACGAGTGATGAGATACTGAGGCACCTGGACTCATCTGTTTGATCTGTATATGACAAAATTGAACTTAAGCAGCTACATATTGTCTGCTCATCAATTGTCAAGATACCACGGCCTCAAGAGTCCATCTGTGCATCGTGTGTGTGTGTGTGTGTGTGCGTGTGTGTGTGTGTGTGTGTGTGTGTGTGTGTGTGTTTGGACCACACTCCATGGTGTTCAGGGTTGACTCCTGGTTCTGTGTTGAAAAATTGCTCTTTCAGCCTCCAGGAACCACATGAGATGCCAGGGACTGAACCCAGGTTGGCCGTGTGCAAGTCGAATGCCCTCCCTGCTGTACTATGGCTCTCGGCCCTCGGTCTTCTTCAGTGCTCACATAAACACATTCTTTTTCTTGCAGAGTTTGGAATATCCCTCTGTGCCTCTGCTTCATGAGTCCAGATCTGCTGTGAGTTTCCTGACTTACTCACTCAAAAGAAAGATGGTGAGGCCGGGCGGTGGTGCTAAAGGTAAGGTGCCTGCCTTGCCTGCGCTAGCCTTGGACGGACCGCAGTTCGATCCCCCGGTGTCCCATATGGTCCCCCAAGCCAGGAGCAACTTCTGAGCACATAGCCAGGAGTAACCCCTGAGCGTTACCGGGTTTGCCCCAAAACCAAAAAAAAAAAAAAAAAACCTAAAAAAAAAAAACAAACAAAAAAAAAGAAAGATGGTGAGCTTTGGTTCCTCTAAGATAATGGTGATGATGATTTCCTTCATTTTGATGATGATAATGAATTCGTTAGAATGGTGATTACGAGGGGCCGGAGCAGTGGCGCAAGCAGTAAGCCTTGCGCATGCTAACCTAGGACGGATCATGGTTCGATCTTCCGGCGTCCCATATGGTTCCCCAGCCAGGAACAATTTCTGAGTGGATAGCCAGGAGTAATGCTTGAGTATCACTGTGTGTGACTGAAACCAAAAAAAAAAAAAAAAAAAAAAAAAAGCAAAAAGAAAGAAAAAGAATGGTGATGATGAAAATAATGATTATTTTTTAGGATGCTTGATTTTGTAGGTGATGATGATATCCATTTGGAGGATACCCCGACTGTGTCCTTCAAACTGACTCCAAGCTCTGTGCTCAGTGATCACTCCTGATAGAGCTTGGGAAACCGCGAGGGGTGCTGGGAGATCCTAAGACATTATTCTCTTGGGTCCCTGGTCTATAGGCATCTCCCAGCATTCTGCCCTATGTTAACCCATCTTTGTGCTCAGCTCCCAGCTTTTATCTTTTCTCACACAAACAGGGTGGTTTGTGGTAGCCGCTCCAGCCTCTGAGGCTCCTTCCTTTTCTCCCCAAGAGTCAGGGCAAAGCTATTAGTCTCATCGCTCTGAAGATCATTTCGGCCTTGTGAAGAGCCTTGTCTGACTCGGGAATTATGAATACTGTTAGGGTTTGTTTTTGTTTGTTTCTTTGTTTATCACTTACTCCTCTGGAGATGGTCAGAGTTTACTCTTGGCTCGGCACTCAGATCACTGCTGGAGATGCACAGAGTGAACCTATGGGAGGTCAGGGATCTGGCTTGGTGTGACCACATGCAAGAAAAACACCGTCCTTCTGCATGCAAAGCAAATGCCCTACCTCCATGCTATCTCTTCGGCTCCTGAAAAATTATTTTTTAGGGGGTTTTGCATCATGCTCTACAGTGCTTTGCACTTAATCTGGCTCTGGGCTCAGTGATTCCTCTTGTTAGGGCTCAGGGGACTGACTCTCTAGGGTGCTGGAAATTCAATCAATTCTGCTGCATGGAAGGTCAGGTACTTCTCTGCTATGATATCTCCCAGGTCAGCATTATCATTTTTATTTGCTTGTTTCTTTGTTTGTTTGTTTTGGGCCACACCTGGGGGCACTAAGGATTTACTCCTGGCAGGCTAGGGGACCATCTGAATGCCAGGATTGAACCAGGTTTAAACTTTTTTTTTTTTTTTTTTGGTTTTTGGGCCACACCTGGTGTTGGCTCAGGAGTTACTCCTGGCTGTCCTGGCTGTCTGCTCAGAAATAGCTCCTGGCAGGCACGGGGGGACCATATGGGACACCGGGATTCGAACCAACCACCTTTGGTCCTGGATCGGCTGCTTGCGAGGCAAACGCCGCTGTGCTATCTTTCCGGGCCCAGGTTTAAACATTTATTTGTCACAATGAGTGATGCTCAGGGGTCACTCCAGGATCTGCACTCAGGGATCAGTCCTGCTAGTGCTGGGGGGCATTAAGGGATGCTAGGGATCTCACAGGTCAGCTGCATGCAAGGCAAAGGTCCTCCCTCTACATTATCGATACAGCCCCTCAATGTTTGATTTGAGATACCGTTTTAGGTACTGTGGTCTACAGTCCTGTTGTAGGTAGGGTTCAAGTCCAAACCATTGACGTTTCTGTTTGTTTTGTTTGTTTTGGAGTTCCACCCGGTAATTTGGGGTTACTCTTAGCTCTGCACTCAGGAATCACTCCTGGTGTGCTCAGGAGACTCTATGGGGTGCTGGGGATCATACCCGTATCGGTTGTGTACAGGCAGAGCCCTTCTACCATATTCCATCTGTTCCAGTTCCTAAGTGGTTTCTGTTTGGGGGCATTGGGCCTCACCCAGAAGTACTGGGGTTCCTTCTGGCTCTTCACTCAGAAATCACTCCCAGCAGTCACCGGACCATAGGGGATGTTGGGGATAGAACTTGGTTTGGCTGAGTGCAATCAAACTATCCTCTGTGGTCTGATTCTCTTATTAAAAAAACAAACAAACAAACAAAAAAACAGCAGCAACAATCAAACCACCTTAAGGTTCTTCTTCAGTTCTGGTCCTACTTGGTGGTACTCAGGGTTAGTCCTGGCTCTCTGTTCAGAATGACTCTTGGTGTGGCTCAGAGACTCTCAGGGAGGCCAGAGATGAAACCTTGGCCACAAGCAAGGCAGAGGAGCCTGCCCACTGCTGTCCCATTGCTCCGGCCCTACCCTTCTCATTGTTCCTACCCCTGCTCCCCCAGTAGGCCAGTGGACACTCATGGAGGGGATTCCAGTTTTATTCCCAGCTGTCCTTCCCCACCCCCATCCTGGGTGTGTGCTGCTGGGGTTCCCTGGGCTTTGTTGCATCCATGGAAACGGGTGGAACCCTGTGACACACAAAGACACACAGAGGCTGCCCGTCTCTGTGTTGGAATTTTGGGTGCAGACTCTGTTTGAGTTTGGACTGCTCGTTTGGAAACTGGTGGAGGTGGTGACCAACTGTGTCACCACCGAAATGATGAGTTTTCAGTTTTTTAGAGTTCAATCTGGGCCACGGTGTTGAGGCCATGATTCTGAGTCCAGTAGTGCTGCTACTGATCACGATCATATTGGTTTCCTCTGTTCGGAGCATCCTGTACTCCAGGAAGGAGAAGCTCCTCGGTGCCGTTGTTGCTGAGCTGATCAGGGAAAAATGCGACAAGATTGAGGAACGGTATGCCCTCCAGCTGCAGTGGGAAAAGCTCCAGCAAGAGACCCCACAATGGAGCCTGGCTGACATGGAGCACAGCAAACCTGAGGATGGCCCCAACATTGACTTTGAAGCCCCCAACTACGACAACATCATCACGAACATGACCCAGAGGCGCCAGGTCCAAGACTTGGTGTGGGAGGTGTCCGCACTGACACGCCAGTCCAAGGGCCAGGAGGAAGAGCTGGAGGCCATGCTGAAAGAGGTGAAGGCCTTAGAAGAGAGCATGAAGCTGAGGGCCAGAGACTCTTCCCAGCTTGTCTTAACAGCCAAACATCTGTACTATTGGGGACCATGCTCCGAGAGTCACTTGCTGCTTTAAAGTCGCCCAGGTCCCTCCACTTAGGCCGCATTTGGAGTCCCTTTAGCGTGCTCAGTGAGTGGGGTCCAGGAGAACTCCCCTCAGCGCCCCAATGCCATCTCCTGCCAGCTCTGGGGTATTTGGTTGAGAGCTTCCTGGGGGTAGGACTAAGAGGACTAGCTTGACCATGAATGACATGCCCGGCTCATCCTGGGCTCTGGAGCCCTTCCTGGCAGAACCCAGCACTGAGCTCCTGGGCTCCAGTAAGAGTTTCTAACCAGGCTGTAATGGACCCAATATGGATTATGGCTTTTGCATTTGGTATGGACCCCTAATAAATCTCAATTGATTCCTCCTCTTCAGTTTTTTTATTCTAAAATGCTTGAAAGCGACAGAGAAATAGAATGCCAGTCTCGAATGCAGGCAGTGGGTGGGGAAGGAGGGAGATGGGGGTGGGTATTAGTGGGGGAATGTTACAATGGTGAAGGTGGGATTTCTTTTCTTTCTTCTTTCTTTTTCTTTCTTTCTTTCTTTCTTTCTTTCTTTCTTTCTTTCTTTCTTTCTTTCTTTCTTTCTTTCTTTCTTTCTTTCTTTCTTTCTTTCTTTCTTTCTTTCTTTCCTTTCTTTCTTTCTTTCTTTCTTTCTTTCTTTCTTTCCTTTCTTTCTTTTCTTTCTTTCTTTCTTTCTTTCTTTCTTTCTTTCTTTCTTTCTTTCTTTCTTTCTTTCTTTCTTTCTTTCTTTCTTCTTTCTATCTCTCTCTTTCTCTCTCTCTCTCTTTCTTTCTTTCTTTCTTTCTTTCTTTCTTTCTTTCTTTGTTTCTTTGTTTCTGTGATTCTTTCTTTGTTTCTTTCTTTCTTTCTTTCTTTCTTTCTTTCTTTCTTTCTTTTTGTTTTTTTTTTTTTGTTTGTTTTGTTTTTGGGCCACACCTGGTAACGCTCAGGGGTTATTCCTGGCTATGCACTCAGAAGTCGCTCCTGACTTGGGGGACCATATGGGACGCCGAGAGATCGAACCGCAGTCCATCCTAGAGTAGTGCTGGCAAGGCAGACACCTTACCTATAGAGCCACCGTGCCGGCCCTGGGATTTCTTTTATTATAACTGAAACCAAAAAAACTTGAAGATACCAATGCAATGCAACTTTCTTTGTTTCTCTTTCCCCAAGCACATATCATCAAAGGCATGAAGAGAGACCTCTTCAGATGGAGCTAGAGAGACATTTTCTCTGCTGCTTATTTCTGTTTGGTGTAGAAAAGGCTTCATGTTAGAGAAAAAAGAATTGTCCTTGGGGCCGTAGCTGTGGCGCAGAGCAGTAAGGTGTCTGCCTTGCCAGCGTTAGCCTAGGACCGACAGCAGTTTGACCCCTCAGCATCAAATATCCAGGAGCAATTTCTGAGCATATAACTAAGAATAACCCCTGAACGTCACCCGGTATGGCCCAAACACCCCCCCAAAAAAGCAAAAGAATTGGCCATTTATAAGCAATTGTTTGTTTTCAGGCCAGAGCATTGATACAGTGTATTTACTTGCCTTGCATGAGACGAACTCTACTTGAATCTCAGAAGTCTGCGGGGGTGAGGTCCAAAAGGAAACATGCTATGAGATTTCTGACCATGAAGAATTCCAGTATGATGATTTGGGGGAAACTCACCAAAATCATATTTTGACTCCAATATTATGAAGAATTTTTTGGGGGCCACACCCGGCGGTGCTCAGGGGTTACTCCTGGCTGTCTGCTCAGAAATAGCTCCTGGCAGGCACGGGGGACCATATGGGACACCGGGACTCAAACCAACCACCTTTGGTCCTGGATCGGCTGCTTGCAAGGCAAACACCGTTGTGCTATCTCTCCGGGCCCATGAAGAATTTTTAAAGCAGAAACTATTATGCTGAGAGAAATGAGTGAGAGAGATAGGCACAGACTAGTTTCACTCATCTGTGGGATATAAGACAAATAAAAGATAGTTTGGTCCTACTCCGTAGAGACAACAGAGATGAGTTTTTAATGGACCAGTCCATGATATGATATGAAGCTTACCACTAAGATTGGCAAGTGAGTGCAGGTGGAAAAATAACTACAACGATAACTATCAGGACCATAGTAGTGAGTGAGAAAGAATGCCTGCCTGGAACACAGACAAGGGCTTAGGAGTGGAGGGAGATGGATGTATTGGTGGTAGAAAGTTTGCACTGGTGAAGGGAGTGTCCTTTTTGATGACTGAAACCCAACTACAAATACGTTTGTAACTCCAGTGCTGAAATAAAGATATCAATACACAAAGACAAAATGAAATGAAACACAAGTTTATTTTGTGTTGAGAGAGGGGAAGAAACAGAGAGAAATCAAATGCCTGGTGGGAGAGGGTGGGTGGGAGGGAAGAGTACATTATATAACTAACATAATCATGAACAACTTTATATGGGCAAAAACTGGTATAAATAATCTTGTAACCACGGTGTTTAAATGACAATCATTTTGTGTAAAAATTTGTTTCAAGGATCCTTGTATTTGTGTAAGTATTCATGGGGTTTGGAGGGAATGATGAGATGGGCTCGAGGGAGCATTCAAACTGTTGGACATTTTGGTGAGATAGACGGGAGGTAGCTATCCAAATTATAAAATGAAAAAATAACCCGAAAGAACTTTGCTAAGCAGGCAGCAGGAGGAGGAGGACTCTGGGACATTGGCTAGACTGTGGCACTGGTGAGTGAGTGTAGAGAAGGAATTGTATGGGTTTGTAACACTTCTTGTTTTGATTACTGAGTTATCTTTGGGTCCACACTTGGTGGGGCTCAGCGCTGACTTCTGGTTGCTTTCTCACTGGTCCCATAGGGGTCACTGTTGGTGGTGTTTGTGTGTTGACATTCAAAACTGCTTGAAATCCTAGCCTGTGACTATCAATTGAAAGAGTCCCCCAGTCCCCATTCTCAGTTTCTGCCCACATGCTGCCTGAGCCCAGGCCATTTCACGTCCTCCTTGGACATGATGATCGTGTACTACACTGGGTGGCAGATGGCCATGCAGCCTCATTAGGTGATGGCTTTGCTCTGTGCTTGGATGTTGTCCGGCATTCTGGGGACAGTAGTGGAGAAGATGTCAGTCCAGTACTGGTGGGAGAAGAAGAAATACCTGGGTGTGTTGAGGTGGGGTTTGGAAACGGTGGCCAGCACATCGAGCAGGGTCTCCAGCAGTATGATTAGGTACCTGGACAGGAACGCCCCAAGATGAGGGGCTGTAGCTCCTGCTTCCTTGATAGTTCCAGGAGGAGGACTATGAAACATTTAGTATGATTTCCCACTTCCAGGTAGAGAGGGCTACTGGGATGGAGAAAAAACAAAACAAAACAAAACAAAATGTCCTGTCTAGTTCTCTCAGAACATGATTCACATGCTTAGAATTCATTAATCAATATTTTCCAGAAGAAAAACATTGCCTTTAGTTTTGTACAGACACTGGAGGGGAATATCACTCGTGTCATGTGAAAATAGGAATTTGGCAAAGAAAGGTACCATCTGTCCCTCTCAATTTCTCTCATGTATATATTAGCTTGTTGCCTTTAGTTTAATTTTCAGTGTGATCAACTTTTGTGTTTGTCCCCACGAACAACACCAGGAGAAATTCTTTTTTTTTTTTTTTTTTGTTTTTTTTTTTTTGGTTTTTGGGCCACACCCGGCGATGCTCAGGGGTTACTCCTGGCTGTCTGCTCAGAAATAGCTCCTGGCAGGCATGGGGGACCATATGGGACACCGGGATTCGAACCAACCACCTTTGGTCCTGGATCAGCTGCTTGCAAGGCAAACCCTGCTGTGCTATCTCTCCGGGCCCAGAAATTCTTGAGTACAAAGTCAGGCATAACCCCTAAGCACCGCTAGATGTGGCCAAAAATAGATTTATTTATTTATTTTTTGTTTGTTCTTTGTTTTTTTTTTGGGGGGGGGTCACACCTGGCAGCGCTCAGGGGTTACTCCTGGCTCTACGCTCAAAAATCGCTCCTGGCAGGCTCCAGGGATCATATGGGATGCTGGGATTCGAACCACTGTTTGCAAGGCAAACACCTTATCTCCATGCTGTAACTCCACCCTGGATTTAGGTATACCTACCTGAGACCCGCCCTTTTCTGGGAGGGGTCTTGGGAACCGGATATTAGGTGTAACCTTACCTGCAAGACCCCTCCCATTCCGGGGAGTGGTCTTGAAAGGTTATATAAAGCCTTTGACCCAGGGGATTAGGGTCTTTGCCCCTTCTGGTCTTTGACCAGCATGGAGGTCAAAGGAAGATGGCTGAAAGGAGTTAAGATGCAGGGCTAAGAATAACTAGTGCTTGAAAGGTTATGATGTAGGCCACACACATGTGGTGGATAGGGTATGAATAAAGCTGATGCTTCCGATGCCTGCCTGTGAGTGAGTTCAATACCCGTCGCTTTCCTGAACCCCAGACCCGCCGGCTGGATGAGGATCATGGAGCCACGTGGCCTGGGATGGCAGAATAGAATCTCTCCATCCTTCACCATCCAGCTCCATCCAGCACCATCTTTATTTATTTATTTATTTATTTATTTTTTGTTTGTTTTTGTTTTGGGGCCACACTCATTTGACGCTCAGGGGTTACTCCTGGCTATGTGCTCAGAAATCGCCCCTGGCTTGGGGGGACCATATGGGACGCCGGGGGATCGAACTGCGGTCGGTCTGTCCTACGCTAGCGCTGGCAAGGCAGGCACCTTACCTCTAGCGCCACCTTCCCGGCCCCGTCTTTAATTATTTAATTCAACACATGCTATCTCTCCAGCCCCAAAAATGGTTTTTTTTTTTTTTTTTTTTTTTTTGGTTTTTGGGCCACACCCGTTTGATGCTCAGGGGTTACTCCTGGCTATGTGCTCAGAAATCGCCCCTGGCTTGGGGGGACCATATGGGACTCCGGGGGATCGAACCGCGGTCCTTCCTTGGCTAGCGCTTGCAAGGCAGACACCTTACCTCCAGCGCCACCTACCCGGCCCTCCCAAAAATGGTTTTTAAAGAGCCAACCATGTGCACGTTGGTGACAAGACTGTTGCTGGAACCTCATATGCCTAAAATCAGCTATAATTAGATTTGTAAATCACAGTGTCCTTTAACTAAATGCATAACATGTTTGTATTCGAAAGTCAAAGGAAACCAATCATCTTTAATAAATTAGCTGCTGTCAGCCGAAATAAAACCAGATACCAGTGGGCAGAAATGACAGCACAGTGGAAGGTCGTTTGCCTAACATGTGGCCGACTCAGGACAGACCCAGTTTTGATTCCCAACATCCCATATGGTCCCATGATCCTGACAGAGTGAATTTTTAGTACATAGCCAGGAGTATCCCCTGTGCACCTCTGGATGTGGCCAAGCCCCCATCCCCCCAAAAAACATAGAAAAAAAAAAAACAAGAATCCATACAAGGGGCAGGGTGACAGCACCGCAGGCAGGGTCTTTGCCTTGCATGCTGCCAACCTGTTTGTTCCCCAGCATCCTGTATGGTCCCCTGAGTCTGCCTGTAGTAATTCCTGAGTTTGGAGCCAGGAGTAATGCGTGAGCGCTGCCTACAATGGTTCAAAAACCAGGGAGGGGGGAACAAAAGGATATCAGATACAAAACATATGATAAGATCAATAGCCACAATCCTATAACAGGTGACTGAATACAGTTCTCCTAGAACCCACAGGACCAAAATCTCCTTAGTTGAACATCCCCTGATATTAGAAGCCAAAACACTGTGGCTGGAGACAGAGTATAGCAGGGCAGGTGTTTGTTTTGCATGTGGTAACACCAAGTCAGATCTCTGACCTCCCATAGGTTCACTTTGTGCATCTCCAGCAGTGATCCCTGAGTGCAGAGCCAGGAGTTAACTGAAAGACAAAGAGATAAACAAACAAACAAACAAAAAGAATACCTAACAGTATTCATAAGTCCTGAGTCAGAAAAGGCTTTTCAAAAGGCAAAAATGACCTTCACAGCAGGGAGACTAATAGCTCTGCCCAGACTTTTGGGGAGAAACAGAATGAGCTTCAGAGGCTGGAGCTGCTACCACAAACAACCCCTGCTGTGTAAGAAAGTAAAGACTGGGAGCTCAGCACAAAGACCCAGGGCTGGTCTAACCTAGGGTAGCACTCTGGGAGAAGCCTATAAACCAGGGAACCAATAAATAATGTCTTAAGATTTCCCAGCACTCCCTGCGGTTTTCCAAACTCCATTAGGAGTGATCACTGAGCACAGAGCTAGCAGTCAGCTTGGTGAACACAGCCGGGGTGTCCTCCAAATGAAAATCATCATCATCGTACATCATCACCAACAAAATAAATCATCCTTAAAAAATCATTATTTGGGGCCGGGTAGGTGGCGCTGGAGGTAAGGTGTCTGCCTTGCAAGCGCTAGCCAAGGAAGGACCGCAGTTCGATCCCCCGGCGTCCCACATGGTCCCCCCAAGCCAGGGGCGATTTCTGAGCACATAGCCAGGAGTAACCCCTGAGCGTCAAACGGGTGTGGCCCAAAAACCAAAAAAAAAAAAAAAATCATTATTTTCGGGGCCGGGCGGTGGCGCTAAAGGTAAGGTGCCTGCCTTGCCTGCGCTAGCCTTGGACGGACTGCAGTTCGATCCCCAGGTGTCCCATATGGTCCCCCAAGCCAGGAGCAACTTCTGAGCACATAGCCAGGAGTAACCCCTGAGCGTTACCGGGTGTGGCCCAAAAACCAAAAAAAAAAAAATCATTATTTTCATCATCACCATTCTAACAAATTCATCATCATCACAAAATGAAGGAAATCATCATCATCATTATCTTAAGGAAACCAAAACTCATCACCTTTCCTGCAAGCGAGAAGTCAGGAAACACACAGCAGATCTGGACCCATGAAGCAGCTGCACGGAGGGATATTCCAAACTCTGCAAGAAAAAGAATGTGTATCTGTGAGCACTAAAGAAGACTGAGGGCCCAGAGCCATAGCACAGCAGGCAGGGCATTTGCTTTGCACACGGCCAACCTGGGTTCAATCCCTGGCATCTTATGTGGTTCCCTGAGGCTGGCAAGAGCAATTTCTCAGCATAGAGCTAGGAGTCAGTCCTGAGCACTATGGGGTGTGGTAAACACACACACACACACACACACACACACACACACAAGCACAGATTGACTTCTGACAGTAACATGACAGATCTGGGACCGGAGCAACAGCACAGGATGTAGGGTGTTTGTCTTGCATGCAGCTGACCCGACTTCAATCTTTGGCATCCCTGAGCCTGCCAGGAGTACTTTTTGAGTGCAGAGCTAGAAGTAACCCCTGAGCATGACTGAGTATAGCTCAACCCCCCCAAATAGAAAAGAAAGATGCTATATAATATATAGCATATATAATATGGAGTATGTCTAGGGATTGTTTTGAAGGCAGAACAAGGACCAGAACCAGGATGTTCTGAAGAACAGAAACAGAGAGAATTGGCTCTGCCTTATTAACAGACTGGAGAGTAAGGCAGAGTAGGGCAGTCTTGGACACCCCTTCCTTTCCACCCCAAATGTCAGGGCAAAGCTATTAGTCTTGCTGCTGGGAAGGTCATTTTGGCATTGAGAAGAGCCTAGACCGACTCGGGAATTCTGAATACTGTTAGGGTTAAATTTTGTTTATCTCTGTCCTCCTGTGATGGTCAGGGTTAACCCCTGGCACTGCACTCAGGGATCACTCCTGGAGATGTACAGAGGGACCCTATAGGATGTCAGGGATCTGACTAGGTGTGACCACATGCAAGACAAGCACCTTCTCTGCTGTACTCTGGCTCCAGCCTCTGTTTTCTGGCTTGTAATATTAGGGGAGGCTTAGCTAAGAAGATTTTGGTCCAGTGGCTTCTAGGAACACTATAATCAGTCACTATTTCCTTGGGATGGGGCTGTGGATCTTTTTATATTTTGATTCATATATTTGGGGTTTTTTTTTGTTTTTGGGCCACACCCGGCCGTGCTCAGGGGTTACTCCTGGCTGTCTGCTCAGAAATAGCTCCTGGCAGGCACGGGGGACCATATGGGACACCGGGATTCGAACCAACCACCTTTGGTCCTGGATCGGCTGCTTGCAAGGCAAACACCACTGTGCTATCTCTCTGGGCCCTGATTCATATGTTTTGAAGTCACAGTATGTATGTGGCCCTGAGAGTGGAGTGTGTGCCCTACACGGACTGTCTCATGCCTGTTAACTGACTGAGGGTCTCTTCAAGGCTCTCTGCCTCCAGGATTCTCACCATGCAGCCTGGGCGGGGCAGATATAAATTAACTTTACAACCCCAGGAAGACCCGAGAGATGGAAAAGAAAGTGAGGCACTTGTATTGCAAACCAAATCCTCTGTGGTTCTGTCAGCTCAGTTGTAACCGTTTGTGTGTGTGTGTGTGTGTGTGTGTGTGTGTGTGTGTGTGTGTGTGCGCGCGCGCACGCATGTGTAAGCATAATCTGCATGTATCTATTTATCTTGGTTTATGGATATACAGCTTGTATCACAACAGTAAAAGTATATCTTACCCTGGAACACAGCCTAACAAAAAAAATAGAAAGGAGGCCAGAGTGATAACAGTGGATTGGGCATTTGCCTTGCAAACAGCCATCCCAGGTTCAATCCCTGGCATCCTATATGGTCACCGAGCCTGCTAGGAGTGATTTCTGAACCCAGAGCCAGGAGTCCACCTTAAGCAACACCACATATGGTTCCCACCGTTCCCCTCAATAAAGATGAAAACAGGCCCAGAGCTATAGCACAGCGGTAGGCGTTTGGCTTGCATACAGACGACCGGAGTCTGACCCAGGTTTGATCCTTGGCATCCCATATGGTCGCCAACCTGCCAGGAGCAATTTCTTTTTTTTTTTAATTATTATATATAATTTTATATTGGCTTACATATCTTTCACAGTAGTATTTTAGGTACATATTAATATTGAATCAGGAAGATTTCCATCACCAAATTTGTCCTTCCTCCACCCCCGTTCCCATCCTGCATCCTACTTCCCCCACTTTCACCCCCTGGGCTGCTAGAGTAAGTGGTCCCCTCTGTGTCTAGCTTACTACATAATGATCATATATCTGTTTGGTCACCAGGGGCAATTTCTGATTGCAGATCCAAGAGTATTCCCTGATGCCATCGGTTGTGTTCCCCCCCCCCCAAAAAAAAAAGTAAGAAAGATAACAGAAGACATTTTATTTTATTTTATTTATTTTGGCTTTTGGGTCACACCCAGCAGTGCTCAGGTTACTCCTGGCTCTGTGCTCAGGAATCGCTCCCAGCTGGCCTGGGGGACCATATGGGATCCTGGGATTCGATCCACTGTCCGTCCTAAATCAGCTGCATGCACGGCAAATGCCCTAACGCTGTGCTATCTCTTCGGCCCTCAACAGAAGATACTTTTAAAAGGAAACCAGTTACAGTCAATGAAAAAAAAAAAACAAAACAATGAAATATTGTCCCTCAGCATTGCAGGCTGTATCCTCAAAACCCTAAAAATATAAAAGGCTGGAGCTTGCAACTAACCTGGGTTCAATTCCTAACATCTCATTGGTTCCCCAAGCCCTGTCAGGAGTGATCCCTGAGTGCAGAGTCAGGAGTAAGCCTTGAACACCACTGGATGTGGCTCCCATTAAAACAAAAACAACAGGGCCCGGAGAGATAGCACAGCACCAACCAAAGGTGGTTGGTTCGAATCCCGGTGTCCCATATGGTCCCCATGCCTGCCAGGAGCTATTTCTGAGCAGACAGCCAGGAGTAACCCCTGAGCACGGCCGGGTGTGGCCCAAAAACAAAACAAACAAACAAACAAAAAAAACAACAACAAAAACTCAAAAGCCATTAACTTCTTTTCTGGTTATAACTTGTTGTTTGTTTTGTGTCATACCAATGGTTTTCAGGTCTTACTTTTGACTGCATTCATGGATCATTCCTGACAGAATTTGGGGACCCACTGAGATGCCAGGAATTGAACCCAGTTCAGTTGCAGGCTCCAACCCTTTTATTTTTTCTTTTGAGTTTTTGGAGTACACCATGTAATGCTTAAGTACGCTATTTAATTTTTTCTCTTTTGCTGACATGAACTGGTCTCCTTTGTGTTTGTTTTATTGTTTTTTGTTTTTTTTTTAGGCCATATCAGGTGATGCTCAGGGGTTACTCCTGGCTATGGGCTCAAAAATCACTGCTGGCTTAATGGACCATAAAGGACACCAGGGGATCGAACCACGGTCCGTCCTAATTTGGAAATTGTTCCTCCAAGTATCTGCATAGGAATAGATTGGCATTTCCATGGCTATTCAATGATTTGATGAAATAGACACATTTTCACAACTCAGGCCTTTTCATATCCTTGAACTTTGCTCCTCCTACTGTTAGGGTCTGGGGAAAAATCTTCATCCTCAGGGCGCCCCGAGAGTTCCAAGGAATGACTTAGAGACAATGCAATATAGCAAAGGGTGAGTTTATTCTAGCCAGGGTCCGATGCCTGAGAAAAATCCCATCCCAAAGGCAAAGGACCCTAAGCTTTGTCTGAGCAAAGTTTATATAGATCATTTCTTTTTTTTTTTTTTTTTTTTTTTTTTTTTTGATTTTTGGGCCACACCTGGTAATGCTCAGGGGTTACTCCTGGCTATGTGCTCAGAAGTTGCTCCTGGCTTGGGGGACCATATGGGACACCGGGGGATCGAACCGCGGTTCGTCCAAGGCTAGCGCAGGCAAGGCAGGCACCTTACCTTTAGCGCCATCGCCCGGCCCCTATATAGATCATTTCTTAAAGGAACAGTGTCATAACTTAGAAGAAAGAACCATTAAACCTAGGAACAAAGGAACAGTAATTAAACTTAACAAGAATAAGTATCAAATTTAAGATTACACTCTTATTCCAGCAGAGACAGGAGACCTTTACAACTCAAGGTTGGGGCCCGAAGAGATAGCACAGCGGCGTTTGCCTTGCAAGCAGCCAATCCAGGACCAAAGGTGGTTGGTTTGAATCCCGGTGTCCCATATGGTCCCCCGTGCCTGCCAGGAACTATTTCTGAGCAGACAGCCAAGAATAAACTCCTGAGCAACGCTGGGTGTGGCCCAAAAACCAAAAAGAAAAAACAAACAAACAAAAAAAAAACCTCAAGGTTACATCTTTTTCAGGGGAGGAAGTGGAATTACTGGAATTTTGCAAACTGCAACATAAGAGAAGGAGGGAACAAAGGAGCAGGCATAGGCTATGTGCCGAATGTCACGTCCACCAGAAGCTAGCTCTGAAGGCTTGGGGTGGGCTGAGTCTCTCAGTGCCGAAAGTCTCCCTCTGTTGCAGTGACCTAGTCCTCCAGACTGTCTGTGTGCTATTAGGCCAGGTTCTGAAAAGAGGCAACTGAATTTAGAAACATAAGAGGACTTAACTAGTTTTAGTGTATATACCTTATAAAGCTTAAAACTTATCTAAAACAGGTGACCATAACATAAATATAATAGTAAGCATTAGCAAGTTAGAGTCGCATATACCCAGGGCCAGTTCTTATCTTCCCAGGCCAGTTGGCCTTGGGGGCTTTGTGCGCAGGCTGCCTGTGCCTCCTGGGCAAGGAGGCTTCTGATTGTTAGCTAGATTTAAAATGGAGCAGCTAAGTGTAAAAAGAAACTTAAAGCATGTAAAGTCAAAACGTTTTCCTCAACACTACGAGTGTATAATAATAATTTAAAAAAGATAAAAAACCATTAGGTTGCTGCATGGAATTGCCATCCATAGAACAATATCCCTGTGAAAGGGCCGAAATCAGGAACAACAGGCAGATTTAGAAAATGAGTCAGGGCCAGGGAAATAGTACAACAGAAATGTGATTCTTTTGAACTTGGTCACCCCGGGTTCAATTCCCAGCATCCCATAGTTTCCTCTGAACACTGCCAGGAGTGATTTCTGAGTTTTGAGTCAGGAGTAACCCCTGAAAGGAGCACCAATGCCTATGCCCACACACATGCTCCAATATTGTTCACACTTAAAAGACTTTCCCCTTTTGCACCAATCCCCTGATTGCCATTCTGAGCTATTTGTCTTCAGTAGGAGTCACCAGTTCTCTCATGTAATTGTGAGATAATGAGCAGTTGAGGCTACAAAGTTCAATGCCGGCCCGGAGAGATAGCACAGTAGTGCTTGCCTTGCAAGCAGCCAATCCAGAACCAAAGGTGGTTGGTTCGAATCCCGGTGTCCCATATGGTCCCCCGTGCCTGCCAGGAGCTATTTCTGAGCAGACAGCCAGGAGTAACCCCTGAGCGTTGCCGGGTGTGACCCAAAAACCAAAAAAAAATAAAAATAAAAATAAAAAAGTTCAATGCCATGTGCATAGACATCCTAAGCCAGAAAGTCTATACATTGTGTATAGTGCAGAAGGCTTTTTTTGACTTACAAGTAGGTAGGCCAAATTCCATCCTTAGCACTCTGCAGAGTTTCCTGAGCATAGCCAGGAGTGATTTTTTCATCACAGAGGCAGTACTAGGGGTCAGAGAGATAGCATGGATGTAAGGCATTTGCCTTGCATACAGAAGGATGGTGGTTCGAATCCTGGCATCCCATGTGGTCCCCCGTACCTGCCAGGAGCGATTTCTGAGCATAAAGCTAGGAGCAACCCCTGAGTGCTGCTGGGTGTGATCCAAAAATCAAATAAATAAATAAATAAATAAATAACAGAGGCAGGATTACAGCCTGTAGTCCTTGAAACACAAATGCGTGAACTCAAAACATCACACAAATTGAAAAATGTGTGTCCAGTGATTTCTGAGCACTTGGTATATGTTTGGAGGGATGGTCTAGGAAGCTGGGTGGGTTTACCATGTTGATTAAATAAAAGTCTATTCAATTGTGTGGCCTGAGAGATAGCACAGTGGTAAGGCATTTGCCTTGCATGCGACCAACCCTGAAGGACCCGGTTCGATTCCTGGCATCCTATAAGGTCCTCCAAACTTGCCAGGAGCGATTTCTGAGCACAGAGCTCAGTAACCCCTGAGCATCGCTGGGTGTGGCCCCCAAACCAATCAATTAATAATTAATAAACTTTTCTTTAAAGTCTACTTGTTATCTCTTTAGCCTTCCACTCTCCTTCTCTGTGCTATCTCTCCAGGCCCGTAATTTTTCTTTCTTTTTTTTTTTTAAGGCCACACCCATTTGATGCTAAGCGCTCAGAAATTGCCCCTGGCTTGGGGGGACCAGATGGGATGCCAGGGATCGAACCGCGGTCCTGATCCTTGGCTAGCGCTTGTAAGGCAGACACCTTACCTCTAGCGCCACCTCGCTGGCCCTGTAATTTTTCTTTTTTTTTTTTTTTTTTTTTTTTTTTGTGGTTTTTGGGTCACACCCGGCAGTGCTCAGGGGTTACTCCTGGCTCCATGCTCAGAAATTGCTCCTGGCAGGCACAGGGGACCATATGGGACGCTGGGATTCGAACCGATGACCTCTAGCATGAAAGGCAAACACTTTACCTCCATGCTATCTCTCCAGCCCCTGTAATTTTTCTTTTTAACAAAGAAAAATTTTAAGTAGAAAATATTTGCTGGGCCCGGAGAGATAGCATAGTGGCATTTGCCTTGCAAGCAGCCGATCCAGGACCTAAGGTGGTTGGTTCAAATCCCGGTGTCCCATATGGTCCCCCGTGCCTGCCAGGAGCTATTTCTGAACAGACAGCCAGGAGTAACCCCTGAGTAATGCCGGGTGTGGCCCCAAAACAAAAAAATAATAAAAAAAAAAAAGGAAAGAAAATATTTGCTCCTTAGATAGAAATAGAAAGTGAAAAGTTCTGATAACCCCACAACTGTCCCGTATTAGCAGCAAGCACCTACAAAGAATTCAGTCACGACAGTGCCCAAAACAATTGGAGTTTTTCACTTTTGGGGATGAGGCCCACACCCGGCACCACTCAGGAATTATTCCTCGTTCTGCACTCAGAAATCGCTCCTGGCAGGCTCAGGGGATCATAAGGGATACTGGGGATCAGGGATCAAACCCTATCCCGGGTCGCTGCATGCAAGGCAAATGCTCTCTACCGCTGTTATTGTTCCACCCAAATTTTTTACTTTAAAAAAATTTTTTTTTATTTTTGGGCCACACCCGTGATGCTTAGGGGTTACTCCTGGCTATGCGCTATAAATCACTTCTGGCTTGGGGGACCATATGAGATGCCAGGGGATCGAACCGCGGTCTGTCCTAGGTGAGCGAGGGCAAGGCAGACATCTTACCACTTGCGCCACCGCTCTGGCCCCTTTGGAGCTTTTAAATATGAATGTCAAGAAGAGAAATGCATGCAGGGGCTAGTGAGGTGGCGCTAGAGGTAAGGTGTCTGCCTTGCAAGCGCTAGCCAAGGAAGGACCATGGTTCGATCCCCCAGTGTCCCAAGCCAGGGGCAATTTCTGAGCACTAGGCAGGAGTAACCCCTGAGCATCAAATGGGTGTGGCCCAAAAAACCAAAATAAATAAATAAAAAGAAGAGAAATGCAGTTGACAACCACCTTGGCTTTTACAGAAGGCCATCATCTGACTGAACTTCACTGACTGCTGAAGATAACTACATATAACTTAAAAAAGGGGGGGGGGAAGCTGATGTAATGGCAATTGGACTTGGACACACCCCTTGGAAACCGCGCTGTAATGACAGTTGGAATAGAACACGCCCTGTCGTGCCAGATATTTAAAAAACTTGGACACTTGGGGGAGGAGCCCAGAGTAGTGACCAGAGCAGCTGGCTGGTCCATGGGGGTGGGATGGGGAGGAGATAAAGCATCTGCGAGAAGCTGCCTGCTTTGTATCTTAAACCTGGATTTCCAGACCTCTTCAGGCCCCCTGGCAGGTGAATTTCTTTTTTTTGGGGGGTAGGGGGTCACAGCCGATGACGCTCAGGGGTTACTCCTGGCTATGAACTCAGAAACCGTTCCTGGCTTGGGGGACCATATGGGACACCAGGGGATCGAACTGCAGTCTATCCTAGGTTAGTGAGTGCAAGGCAAATGCCCTACCGCTTGCGCCACAGTTCTGACCCCTGGCAAGTGAATTTTTATCTCTCTCAGAAAACCCTAGGGCAGCTGCAGACTTCAGGCCAGAATAAAGACACTTGGTTTCTCCTCTTTCCCTCCCAGGTCTCCTGGGAAGCTACAAATTGGCATTCCTGGGTGGGTATGAGGTTTCTCCGGGCAGCTGGGTCTCACAGACCCCTGAGAACCCTGCAGCACCTGGTCCTTGCAGCCTTGGGCCCTTGCAGCCATGCAGCCTTTGCAGCTTTGTGACTCATGGAGCCAAGCTAGCCAAGCAGCAAGCAGGCAGCCTGCAATATTTCGCAGGTCACATGCAAGGCAATGCCCTACCCACTGTTCTATCACTCCTGCCCCCACTCCTGAATATTTTTTATTTTGGGTCACACCTGGTATTGTTCAGTAGTGGCTCTGCACTCAGGAATCACTCTTGTGGTGCATGGGGAACCCTATGGGATGCTGAAGATCAAAACCAGGTTGACCACATGTAAGGCAAATGCCCTACTCCCTAGAAGCTAGCTCTGATCCCACCAGTAAGAATTTTCTCATGTAAAGCCTGAGGATTGAATTAGTCTTCCCACATTCCTTACAGATAAGGCCTCTCTGCAGTATGAACCCTTGTATAGAGAGATTTGAAGAGCCACTGAAGGCCTCCACACACACCTGCTATGTATAAGTGTGTGTATTTCCAGTCTGTTTTTGTTTTTTTTTTTTTTTTTTTTTTTTTGGTGCCAAAACCCGGGAATGAACCACACCAGTCTGCATTTTCTTATGCAGAGAAAACATTCAGAAATTTTTTATTTTTTGCTTTTTTAGGAGGGCACCCAGTGGTGCTCAGGGGTTACTCCTGGCTCTGTGCTCGAAATCTGCTCCTGGCAGGCTCAGGGGGACCATATGGAATGCCAGGGATCAAACCTGTGTCAATCTTGGGTCAGCTGCATGCAAGGCAAAAGCCCCAGCTGCTGTGCTATTGCTCCAGCCCACAACATTCAAACTAAACAAAGGCCTGCCCATATTGAGGACATATGTAAAGATTCTCATTTTAATTTTATTGTTTCTTAGGCTACACACTGGGGAGCTCAAAATTTACTCTTGTTCTGCACTCAGGAATTCCTCCTGGCTTGAAGGACCCTCTAGGATGACAAGGATTGAACCTAGGGCAGTGTAAGGTAAACACTATCTTTGCTATATTACCACTGAGCCCTTCAGATATAATTTTCATATATATGGAAAAGTTTGAGTAAGTGAAGATGTCCCCACTCACCATAGTTATGTCAGGGGTCTCTCCAGAGTAAATTTTGCTGATTACTAAGGCATGAGGGGGAAGCTAAGTCCTTCCCTTCTTCCTTAAATACATAAAGTTTCTATGGATATGATTATTCCAATACCTAGTAAGGCTTAAAGAATGACTGCAGCTCTTCCCACATTCCTTACATATATAGGGTTTCTCTCCAGAATAAATTCTTTTTTTTTTTTTGGTTTTTGGGTCACACCCGGCAGTGCTCAGGGGTTACTCCTGGCTGTCTGCTCAGAAATAGCTCCTGGCAGGCACTGGGGACCATATGGGACACCGGGATTCGAACCAACCACCTTTGGTCCTGGATCGGCTGCTTGCAAGGCAAACGCCGCTGTGCTATCTCTCCGGGCCCCTCCAGAATAAATTCTGCTGAATTGAATAAGGTAGGAGAACATAAAGGCCTTCCCAATAATTGCATGCCTAAGGTCTCTCTTCAGTATGAATGTTCTGGTCAGTAAGGTTTGAGTATCAACTAACGACCCCACATTTCTTACCTATCTAGGGTTTCTATCCAGCATTTATAATCCAGTGGCTACTAAACTGTGAAGACATAGTGAAAGCAATTCCACTCTTCTCACCTACCTATGATTTCTCTCCAGTATGAATTTTCTTGTGTTTTAAATAAGGTTTGATAAGAAAATGAAAGCCTTTGATTAAAACAATGAAGAAAATATGACATAAGATTGTGCATTTTCTTTCTTTCTTTCTTTTTTTTAGGACACACCAGATGCAAGAGTTTCACCTGGGTCTGTGCTCAGAAATTACTCCTGCCAGGCTCAGGGAACCATATGAATACCTGCGATAGAACAGCGTGTAAGGCAAAAGACCTTCCCACTGTATTATATCATTCTGGCCCCAATTATGCATTTTTTTATGCAGAGAAAATATTCATAGGGGCCGGGCGGTGGCGCTAAAGGAAGGTGCCTGCCTTGCCTGCGCTAACCTTGGACGGACCACGGTTCGATCCCCCGGTGTCCCATATGGTCCCCCAAGCCAGGAGCAACTTCTGAGCACATAGCCAGGAGTAACCCCTGAGCGTTACTGGGTGTGGCCCAAAAACCAAAAAAAAAAAAAAAAAAAAAAAAAAAAAAAAAAAAAAATATTCATAAATAAACAAGGCCTTCCCACCTTCCTTACATGACAGGATTCTCTCCAGTTTAAAATTTCTTTTACTTCTTTTTGGGAGGCACACACTATGTAGTGCTCAAAGGTTACACCTGGCTCTGCACTTTGTAGTCCCTGCTGGAGGGCTTGAGCAACCCTACAGGATTTGAGGGATAGAACCAGGACCAGTGGTGTGCAAGAACAAGGACAACCATACTGTATGGTTTCTCAGAGGCTCCAGATATAATTTTCATATCCATGAACAAGTTTGAACAGGAGTGAAGGCCTTCTCACACTCCTTACACACGTGACCTGTCTCTCCAGAATGAATTCTCTTCCTTACACACTTAACCTGTCTCTCCAGAATGAATTCTCTTATGTTTATAAAGGCTTGAAGGGAAAGGGAAAGTCTTCCCACACTCCTGACATGAATAAGGCTTCTCTCCAGTATGAATATTCATATGTACAATAAGGGTTGAGTATTGAGTGAAGGCCTTTCCACACTGCTCACACGAATAAGGCTTCTCTCCGGTATGAATATTCATGTGCCCAAAAAGATGGGAGGATCGAGAGAAGGCCTTCCCACATTCCTGACACGAATACGGCTTCTCTCCCGTGTGAATATTCATGTGCGAAGTAAGATGCGAGGATTGAGCGAAGGTCTTCCCACACTCCTGACATGAATAAGGCTTCTCGCCTATGTGGTTTTTCTTGTGCACAAAAAGGTTTGCGTAATTAGCAAAGGCCTTGCCACACTCCTGACATGAGTAAGGTTTCTCCCCTGTATGAATAGTCATGTGCCGACTAAGGTGTGAGGATTGAGCGAAGGCCTTCCCACACTCCTGACATGTATAAGGCTTCTTGCCAGTATGCACTCGCATGTGTCCAGTTAGGTATGAATAGCGCGCGAAGGCCTTCCCACACTCCTTACATGAATAAGGCTTCTCTCCTGTGTGAATACTCGTGTGCTCCATAAGGTGTGAGGATCGAAGGAAAGCCTTCCCACATTCCTGACATTTATACAGCTTCTCCCCAATATGAATTTTTTTGTGCACCAGAAGGCTTGAGGATTGACTGAAGGCCTTCCCACACTCCTGACATTTATAAGGCCTCTCTCCAGTATGAACTTTCTTGTGCATCGAAAGGCCTGAAGATTGAGCAAAAGCCTTCCCACAATCTTGACATGTATAAGGCTTCATTCCTGTATGAATGATGATGTGCTTTCTCAGGTTTGAGGAATGAGCGAAGGCTGTCCCACACTCTTGACATGAGTAAGGCTTCTCTCCTGTATGAACATTGATGTGAGCGGCCAACTTTGAGGCCTGCGTGAAGGCCTTACCACACTCCCTACATACGTGACGTTTCTTTTCTGTCTGCACTTTCTTCGGGTCACTCGGGCGTGCCAGCTGACCCACAGCATGTCCATCTTGCTGACCTTCAGAGGGATCCTGAGCAATGGGGGTACCTGAGGGCACATCACGGTGCCGAGCACACGGGAAGGGCCCCCTACATTGCTTACACTTGGATGGCTCCACTCCACGGGGAATGTGCTCATGAGTTTGTTGCCTTGAGGGCCTCAGAATAAATACTGCTGATTGCTTGGCCTTAGGTGGCCCCTCTGCTGTGGTCCTTGTCCAGGGACTGGGTGGAGCAGACTCAGAAGCACTGTGCCCATTGGTCTGGGGTTCCGCAGCAAGGATGTTCTCTTCACTCTGGTGTCTTCCAGAATAGACGCCCTCCGATCCCTCAATCCCATCAGGATGTGGGCAAAATGGTTTCCTCAAGCCTCTGTCCCACAGCACAGTATCTCCCTTGTCCCACCTGAGCTGGTTGCTTCCCTGTGGAACAGCAGAGGGTTAGTCCAATTCCTTCCAATGACTTCTCTCTCCCTTGACAATCTCCTGGTTCAAAACCAGGCCCCCAAGTGTGATTTCAACCACAAAAACCCAATTCTCAACATATAAGATATATTTCTGATAAAAGGTAGACATCTAGTAAAGAAATGTGCTTAGTAAGGTAATAGTCTGAGCAGAGGGGCTGAAAAGGTGATTTCTGGACCCTAAATGACAAACTACCAGGGCCTCAATGGATGGCTTTCACAAGAGGGGTTCCGTGTTCACTCTGGCATTTGCCACGCCCCCCCAATCATTCTGACATTTTCGTAGTTTTAGCACAGACCCATCGATAGGGAAAACTGTAGCCAAAAGAACGACAATTATCTGTTGCTTTCTATTTTCTTCCCTGTGTTTACTGGCTCTAATATTACCTGGACAGTCAGGGCTGATCCATGATTCTCTGAGCCCTGCAACCCCAGGATTTTTGTTTGTTTGTTTTTGTTTTGGGGCTACACTCGGTGTGCTCAGGGGTTATTCCTGACTCCATGCTCAAAATCACTCCTGGCTTGGGGGACCATATGGGATGCCGGAGGATAGAACCGAGGTCCATCCTAGGTTAGCCACGTGCAAGGCAAATGCCCTACTGCTGTGCCACTGCTCCAGCCCCCAACTATTTTTAGGATTTTTTTAAATGTATATCATGTTTTCTTTTCTTTTTGAATTTTGGGGTCACAACCAGCAATGCTCAGGGACTACTCCTAGCTCTGCACTTAAGTATCAGTCCTGGCCCAATTCAGGAAACCTATAGGATGCTAGGGATCCACTTGGAGTGCAAGGCAAGCACAGTGTTGCTGAACTAGCTATATAGCCTTGTTCCCCCCACCCCTTTTCTTTTTCTACTTTTTGGGCCATACCTGGTGGTGCTCAGGGTTTACTCCTGGCACTAAACTCAGGGATTATTCCTGAACTATGGTTCAACATTTGCTGCATGCAAGGTGAATATCTTACCTGCTATGCTATTGCTCTAGCTCATTATTTATTTATATATTTATTTTGGTTTTGGGGGCCACACCTAGTGATGCTCAGGGATTACTCCTGGCATGCTCAGGGACCATATGGGATGCCAGGAATGGAACCTGGGTCCATTCTGAGTTGGTTGCTTGCAAGACAAACACCTTGCTGCTGTGCTATAACTCCGGTCCTCTGTGTGTGTGTGTGTGTGTGTGTGTGTGTTGTGTGTTGTGTGTGTCTGTATATGTGTTTTGGGTCACACCTGCCAGCACTCAGGTATTACTCCTGGCTCTGCATTCAGAAATGTGGGGGGGGGGGGGTGGAGGACGGAGAGATAGCATGGAGGTAGGGCATTTGCCTTGCATGCAGAAGGACGGTGGTTCAAATCCCAGCATCCCATATGGTCCCCCAAGCCTGCCAGGAGCAATTTCTGAGCTAGAGCCAGGATTAACCCCTGAGCGCTGTCAGGTGTGACCCAAAAAACAAAAAAATAAAATAAAATAAAATAAAAAAGAAACGTGGTGTATGTGTGTGTTTTGGGTCACACATGGCATAACTCAGGTGTGACTCCTGGCTCTGCATTCAGAACTTGTTCCTGTCAGGCTCAGACCATATGAGATGCCGAGGATAGAACCAGAATCCATCCTGGGTTGGCAGCATGCAACACAAATGCCCTACCACTGTGCTATTGCTCTGGTCCCCCTTTTATTTTTACTTGTACAACAAGAAAATTTTATGGATCTGGAGAGGCCTAAGTTATGAGAATGTCTCTATTTCATCAATTCAGTGAACAGACACAGAAGTGTAAATTTATCCCTGTGCAGAACCGGAAGCAGCAATTCGAAATAACCATAAAACACATCCTCGTTTGGGGCTTGGTCAGAGCTCAGTATGGGGCCCGCGAGTGCATGGGTGAAGGCCAGGTGGAAACCCACATTAGGAATAGTCCTCCTAGACATCAATGAGTTCACTCTTTTCTTTTTCTAATATATTCTGGGGGTCCCCACCAGGCAGTGCTCATGTTTACTCTGGCTGTGTGCTCCTTGGTCAAACTTGCTAGGGCTCAGGGACCACAGGCAATGGCAAGAAAGAAACTCAGGTTTTCACTTCCCTGCATAGTGGGAAGAAATCTTCCCTGGAATAGGAATCCAGATGACAAATGAGCAAATTTAAACACTCGACCTAACATTTTTTTGTTGTTGGGTCACACCAAGCAGCACTCAGGGGTTACTACCAGCTCTGTGCTTAGAAATCATTTCTGGCAGCCCCGAGGTACCATATGGGGTGCCAGGGACCGAACCTGGGTCATCCCGGGTTGGCCACATGCAAGGCAAAGGCCTTATCACTGTGCTATCACTCTGGCACCTCAACTTAACATTTAATAAATCAAAAATCACAGTATTTCTCTCCACCAACTCCTTTTCCCCACAAATCACATAATTACTTTGGTCTGAAAAATACTTTGAATATCTTTATATTAGAGAACTAATTTCAGCATTCAGGTTCTTTCCACCCTGGGCTCTGCATCCTCCCAACAGAGCAGAGATGGGAAGACAAGGCTAAAAAGCCAGACCTCACTTGAAAATCCTATGTGCTTGCGGCACTGAGCTATCCTGCCACCACATAAAAATAGTGATTTGGAATTTGCAAATCTTACCAGCTCACTCCTATTTGAAGATCTCGTTCCAAAAGTAAGTTGAGGAAAGGCCAAATCTCGAACTGGTGGTATGCATTCTAAAATCAAAACAAACATGCAATGTAAGAATCTGTTGTGAGGGATCAGAGAAATAACATAGTGGTAGGGCTTTTGCCTTGCACACAACTGACCTGGGTTCAATCCCTGGCAAACCATATGGTCCCCTGAACCTGCCAGGAGCAATTTCTGATCCAGGAATAATCTCTGAGCACTGATGGGTATGCCTTCCCCTCAAAAAATAAAAGAATCTGTTGTGAGGCCAGAACAATAGCACAACAGGGAAGGCATTTGCCTTTCCATTTTTTTTCTGGTTTTTGGGCCACACCAGGTGGTGCCAGGGGTTAATTCTGGCTCTGCGCACAGAAATCACTCCAGGACAGCTCAAGAGACTATATGGGATGCTGAGAATCGAACCCAGGTTGGCCGCATTTAAGGCCAGTGCTCTACCCACTGTACTATTGCTTAAACCTAGATATTTGCCTTTCATGTGGTTGACCTGATTTCTTTTTCTTTTTTCTTTTTCTTTTTTTTTCTTTTTTTGATTTTTGGGTCATACCCAGCAGCGCCCAGAGATTACTCCTGTCTTTATGCTCAGAAATTGCTCCTGGCAGGCTCGGGACCATATGGGATGCTAGAATTCAAACCACCATCCTTCTGCATGCAAGACAAGAACCCTACCCCCATGTTATCTCTCTGGGCCCAGTCAACCTTATTTCAATACCTGGCATCCCATATGGTCCCTAACCTGACAGGAGAAAACCCTGAAGTATGGCCAGGTGCAAGAGCAAACAAACAAACAAACAAACAAAAGGTGGCCTCAAAAAAATGAGAGAAAAAAAATCACTTGAGGGGAATCTCAAAAATCTCAATAATGATCCAATGGCAAAGGCAACTGAGGAGACAAACAGAGCAGAGGAGCATGCAGCTACCTCTGAGAAAGGTACCGACTGGGGCTGTGCAGCACAGAAAATGGTGGGGGGTGGGGGTAAGGGCTCAGAATCTCAGGATCAGTCCTAAACACCCACAGACAGGGAACCAGAAAGAGCAAAGCCAAGACAGCAAAGCTACAGCTCATGGGGCTGGAGAGATAGCATGGAGTAAGGCGTTTGCCTTTCATGCAGAAGGTGGTTCAAAACCTGGCATCCCGTATGGTCCCCTGTGCCTGCCAGGGGCGATTTCTGAGCGTAGAGCTAGGAGTAACCCCTGAGCGCTGCCGGGTGTGACTCAAAAAAACAAAACAAAACAAAACAAAAATGCTACAGATCATTCTGGCACTCAGCATCAAGGGCACTGAACAGGACTGGGAGAGGCCCCACACCCCTGATATGAGCTCCAGATCTTGTGCCCAGCACCCACATTTCTCACCTGTTCCTGATACTGCATATCCACTACACGTCTGAGCCCAGGAAGGCGTTCTTACCACACTCACCTGCAAACACACCTCTCAGGGCTCCTCCTTCCAACCAGGAGATCAGCGCAGGCTTCACCCTGCAATGCCCTGCCCCAGAGGGAAGATTCATGATTAGAGATAGGGAAGGGGATAGCACGCATGCATGGGTTTGGATCCCTAATGAAAGTGGCCAAATCATGGAAGAGATGAAGGATAGTATTTCTGCTCTCCATATACACCTATATAACATTAGTTACTGACCAGGTTTCAATGAAAGGGTGCAACAGAAGGTGTCGGATAATATATGGGGTGAGCAATCGTATATTTCTGAGCTCACACAGGGCCAACAGGCATTGATCATGGCACCCTCGGTAGTTCCCTGAGCTGATCCAGAGGTGAGCACTGAGTGCAGAGCCAGGAGTAACTGTAAACACTGCCAAGGATGGCAAGACCCAAAAGTATCTTAAATTGCTGGGGCTGGAGCAATAATAGAGTGGATAGGTCATCTGCCTTGCATACAACTGATCCCTAGATTCCCATATGGTTCTTCAAGCCTGCTAGAAGTAATTCTTCAGCGTAGTACCAGGAGAAAGGCCCTGAGGATCACAGGATATGGTTCCCCAAATAAACCTAAAATTTGGGGGCTGGATTAACAGCATAGCCAGGGCTATACCTGGCACAGGGCAGACTAGGTTCCATTCTTGGTGTCCCAGAAGGTTCCCCAAGGATGCCGGAGTAATTTATGAGCACATAGCCAGGAATAACCTTGAGTGCCTCTAGGAATGACCCCAAAATAAATAACAACAACAACAACAACAAATCTAAGGGCTGGAGTGATAGTACAGTGGGGAGGGTACTTCTTTTGCACCCATGGATTGATACCCAACAGCACCAGAACCTGCCAAGGTAACTCCTGAGTGCAGAGGCAGATGTCAGCCCTAGTTCTGCTGGGTATAGTCCCAAAAGAAACAGAAACAGGAGTGAGAGTAACATCACAGTGGTAGGGCATTTGCCTTTCACGTGGCCAACCCAGGAAGGACCCAGGTTCAATTCTTGGCATCCCATATGGTCCTCAGAGCCTGCCAGGAGCAATTTATGAGTGCCTCTGGGTATGGCCCAAAAACAAAAAAGAAAAAACAGAAAAGAAAAAACACAGTTAAAGTATGCCCCAGGACACAGCACAGTGAATGGAAAATGTGTTTTGCATGCTGGAGCCTCAGTTTCAATCCCCCAAACTACAATATCCCCCTAGAAGATGGAGAAAATCCTCCAAGAAATTGGAAAGTGCTGATGCCGTGTGACCCTTAACAGATCATTAACAAAACTTAGGTCACACTTGTTCACATTCACATTGGACTTATTGGGTTTGGGACAAGAGTACAGAGGAGAGAACCTCACCTTGTACAGGGCTGATTCAGGTTTAATCACCAGCACCCTAAGTGATCTGCAAATAATGCCAGGAATAGTCTCTAAGCACAATCAACTAGTAACTTCTGAGCACTCCCATGTGTGGCCAAGAGCTTCCCCAAACCTACAAAAATTAAATGACTTGTATTTAGGAAAATTTGGGGATGCACCCACAGTGGTCAGGGTGACTCCTATCTCTGTGCTCAGGGATGATTTCTGGAGCTTAGAGAATCAATGTGGAGCCGGGATCAAACCTGGTTCATACTGGCCAAGGCAAACACTCAACACACTGTACTATCTCTCAAGACTGAATGATATTTAAAACTGTTTTGTTTTTTTTTTTTGTTTTTTTTTTGTTTTTTTTTTTGGTTTTTGGGCCACACCCTGTGACGCTTAGGGGTTACTCCTGGCTATGCGCTCAGAAGTTGCTCCTGGCTTCTTGGGGACCATATGGGACACCAGGGGATCGAACCGCGGTCCGTCCTAGGCTAGCGCAGGCAAGGTAGGCACCTTACCTCCAGCGCCACCGCCCGGCCCCGATATTTAAAACTGTAAAGTTGGATTCATCTAAGAAATAGTCAGGGGCTGGGAGTTAGAACAAGGGGAAGGGCTTGACCTTGAGAATCTGCAAAGTTAAGTTCCCTATTGAACCCAGATTCCTGGCCTATACATGATTTCCCTACTCCCTCAATGGTGTGTCCCACACAGGCAACCCCAGAGCGACTCTCACCTATGGCCTGCAGATGCTTGTACGTCTCCAGCATCACATCTCTGTAGAGCTTTCTCTGAGAGTTGTCCAGGCATGGCCATTCCTCCGGGGAAAAGCTCACGGCCACTTCAGAGAAGGTCACTGCATCCTGAGACAGCACACATAAAAAGAGATCAGGGGGGGCCGGGCGGTGGTGCTAGAAGTAAGGTGCCTGCCTTGCCTGCGCTAGCCTAGGACGGACCGCGGTTCGATCCCCCGGCGTCCCATATGGTCCCCCAAGCCAGGAGCAACTTCTGAGCGCATAGCCAGGAGTAACCCCTGAGTGTCACCGGGTGTGGCCCAAAAACCAAAAAAAAAAAAAAAAAAAAAAAAAAAGAGATCAGGGACCAGGCTAACCCCAACCCTGTGAGTGAGGAGGGACCTTCCAGGGTCTTAAAGGGACTCAGGTCTTCTCTTTCCACTCAGGAGGAACCAGCCTCAAAGTCAATATCTCACGGGCACCCCTGAGTGACAGGAACTAGAAATCCCCTTGGTTCAGACAATATAAGAAGTGAAGTCTGTTCTAGAAGGTTCTTGGACAGAGTAGCCTGGACCAATGCCTAGAATTACTAGGTCCATTGAGCCCTGCCAGGAGTAACTCAGGAGCAAAGAGGCACAAAGAGTTAAGAAGCACTCTGGGTATGACCCCAAATGCTAAACACACACTGGCCCAACCCTGCTCTCAAAGCCATCTCTGTCCTTGGTTCTAGGGAGAGAAGGAAGGAAAATTCAAGGTCCAGTGAGTGACTCAAAGCCATATGCTTCTCCATATCAGCACTCATGTTTCACCACAAACAAGTCCCTCCTTGAGCTGGTAAAAATGACCTGACTTTTAACCCCTATGCCATCTTGAAAGATCCTTTGTTTATTTTTTCCCTCTCAGGGTCACAAAGCCAGGGACTGCAGACTGGCAGACTTTGAAAGTGCAACTGGTTTACTTGGAGAAATGTGGCTTCGGAGAGGAGGCGAGACTCTGAAAAGTGAAGGACAATAAGAGCTGAACTGCATGTCTTTGAGCAACAGCAACAGTGACAGGGAGGGAGCAAATAGGGCCAAACTGGGGTCAATCCTAGGCACATACTACAGTCACCTGAGATTGCCAGGAGTAAATCCTGAGCCAAGAATAGACCTGAGCACCTCCAAAGTTGCAAAAAATCTAATACAAATAAAACAGTCTCAGATAGTTCAGGAAAAGCAACAACAACAAAATAACAAAAACAAATTAAAACCCACAGGGAAATGCACATGAGAAAGGACCCATCAGAGTTCTTTCTGGTAATGTAGAAAATTCTTCACCCAAAGTTCAGTGTTAGGGACCCCAGGCGAAGTGTACTTGAGCCACATGGAGGGTCCTGAGTGAAGACAAAGAGACAAGGGCTTGGGTATTGTTCTGCACATGGGAGCAGCAGGAAAATACAAAAGATCTTTGTGCTAAACCTACAGAAATGCTGGGGGGGGGGGGCACTTGACTTGCACTTGGCTACATCAGATAGAATCCTGGATACCCCATTGGGCTTTGAGCTCAGCAGGAGGGACTTCTGAGTGCAGGCCCATATAATCCCCTTTTGGATGTGGTGCCAGAAATTAAAAATCAAAGCAATTTTCCCGGAATGAGGCAGGAATGATGCTTCAGCAGCATCAGGGTCCATATTACCAGGAACTCAATCCTAGATCCTAGCACCCAACAGGGTCTGAGACCTGTCAGGTGTGACCTAAGAGCACTGAGTCAGGAGAAAGGCCCGAGCAGCACTGGATGTGGCTCACCAACCAAACACAATAAACTAGGACAAAAGTGGCCCCAAATAACAGTCCAGCGCCCCGAACAGGAGATACAATATGACTCTGGGGCCTACACAGTCCTGTCCCTCCATTTTTTTCTGAGCTAACACTCCTACCTGGGAAAAGGACTTCAGACTGTGGGTCCCCATCTTCTCCCACCTGGATTCTTCTTAAACAGCAACAAGGCCCTCTGCAGGAAGCTCTGGAGGAAAGTCACAGCCATGAGCACCAGAGATGAGCACAACCCCTTGCCCTTACAGGAAGTGCCTGCATGAAGCCAGAAACGCCGATGGGCCACACACCTGGGCAGCAGCTGAGACCCACATTGGGAGACTCAGGTAGAGGCTCCTTCCTATCCTGGGGATATAGTAGTGGATTGGGATTCAGGCTTTGAGGATGTCAAGAGTTTTGGCCTGGCTCTATAGGGGTGGGGTGGGGGGAAAACTGCTGCCCTGAAGTCCAGAGTTCGATCACCAGCATCCCATGTGGTCCTCTATGCCTGCCAGGAGTTATTTCTGAGCAAAGAGCAAAGTAACCCCAACTGTATAGCTGGGATTGGCCAAAAAAAAAATAAATACATACAGAAAACCAAAAAACTTTATCTTCTTGGTTTAGAAGCAAACTGGCAGGGAAAGGAACACACAGGGCAAATGGAGTCTTGAGATGCTCCAAAAGGCAGAGCTGAGATTAAAGACCTGAGGCCACTGCAGGCCCAGAAAAGGGTGGGTCCTCCCCCCCTCCCTGAGAGGCTTCAGCAAGAACCTCTGTTCTGCCAAAAAAGGTATACCAAAGGCCATTAACTACCCCGATTCTGCCCATGGCAACCAACCTAGCAACAGGACTCTCTCCCAGGTAGAAAGCCCCAGCATGGAAGATTGGGAGAAACCCTAGAAAAGCCAAATTGGAACAAAGGACATGTGTTGCCTGGGGAAAATCCAGGCCAGACTTCCCTTTCCTTTCCTTTCTTTTCCTGAAAAGCACAAATCCTCATCTCCCAGGCGCTTCCTGGGAGGCGGAGATGAAGAGAGCAAAAGGGACAGATTTCCCTCTAGGGTACCGCCTCTTCCCCCCAATTGACAGGAGCTCCCCGGGACCCCACCGGCATCAGCTTGGTCGGCTCTTTTCGGTTCTTTCTAAGACTTCCAGCATGACATTGTTCAGGGCCTTGTTCTCCTCCATCACCGGCTTCCCCTTCCCACCCTGCATGTTGTTCATTTTGGGGTGTCGGGCATAGAACCCCGTTCACCCATGTGCAAAGAAAGACAAGCGCCCTGGGCTGCCCGATCCCGGCCCGACTCGCCTCTGGTCTCGGTCTCTTCGGTCCATCGAGACAATCCTGGTTCATCCCCAGGAATCAAAGCAACGAGACCCAGCTGTCATCCCTGGGGCTGTCACCCCGAACCTCCCCGGGGCGCCCCCGCCGCTCACCTTGGCCGAGATCCTGGAGCTCTAGGGTGCTCAGAGCGGCCCCTGGATGGCTGGAGAGAAAAATCGTCACCCCAGACGCCCCTGGATCCGCCGGGACACCCCCGATCAGCTCTCAGATCTGCAGCGATGGCGGTTGATGGACCCAAACTAGGTAAAGGACCTGCAGGGGAAAAAAAAGCCGCGGGTTCTGTGACGTCACTGAGACGTTTCGCAGGCATCTTAAAGGGCCAGGCTCCAATTCTGAACCAGGCCTGGAAGGCGAATTTTTTGCTTCTTCTTTTTTTTGGTTTTTGGTTTTTGGGCCACACCCGGCAGTGCTCAGGGGTTACTCCTGGCTGTCTGCTCAGAAATAGCTCCTGGCAGGCACGGGGGACCATATGGGACACCGGGATTCGAACCAACCACCTTTGGTCCTGGATCGGCTGCTTGCAAAACACCGCTGTGCTATCTCTCCGGGCCCTTTTTGCTTCTTCTTGACTTGATCCAAAGCTTTGCGGTGTCAGTTCGGGGAGAGATGAAGAGTGGAGGCTGAACAGATGAAATGGCAATAGAGATTTTGCTTTTAATTTTTTTTTGTTTTTCATTTATTTGTTGGTTTTCATTTATTTTGTTTTTATTATTTTATTGGTTTGGGGGTCACCAAACACTAAACACCCAGTCACCCTCAGAGGTTACTCCTGCTCTGCGCTCAGAAATTATTCCTGACAGGTTGGGGTACCATATGGGATACCAGGAATCGAATCTAGGTTGGCTGGGTGCAAAGTAAACGCTGTGCTAACATTCAGGTCCCATTTGGGGGGGGGGCTACAACCAGGGGTGCTCAGAAGTTATTCCTGGCTTTGAGCTCAGGAGTTATTCCTTTTGATGGACAGTGTACTCGATGGGATGTATTCAGTGTACTCAGGGATCGAACCTTGTTCACTTTCTTTTTTTTTTTTTTTTTGGTTTTTGGGCCACACCCGTTTGATGCTCAGGGGTTACTCCTGGCTATACGCTCAGAAATCGCTCCTGGCTTGGGGGGACCATATGGGACGCCAGGGGAACGAACCGCGGTCTGTCCTATGCTAGCGCTTGCAAGGCAGACACCTTACCTCTAGCGCCACCTTCCTGGCCCCTGTTCAGTCACTTTCAAGGCTAACTTCAGGCCCTCTGTGCTATTGATACCCCCACAAGAAATTCTCCGAGTGAGCCTGCCAGCAGTGATTTAAGGAGCCTTGGGGTCGAAGAGATAGCATGGAGGTAGTGTGTTTGCCTTGCAAGCAGAAGGACGGTGGTTCGAGTCCCAGCATCCCATATGGTCCCCCGAGCCTGCCAGGAGTAGCCCCTGAGCGCTGCCGGGTGTGAGCCAAAAATAAAAATAAAAACAAAAACAAAACAAAACAAAACAAAAAGAGTGCAGAGCCTGGACAAATACCTGAAAAACATTGGGTGTGTCCTAAAAACTCAGAAGACTGCATATCCCAGGATCACACACAATAGTACTGTGGGGAGGGTATTTACCTTGGAAGTGGCTCACCCAGTTTTTTTCTTTTTTTTTTTTTTTTTTTTGGTTTTTGGTTTTTGGGCCACACCCGGGGATGCTCAGGGGTTACTCCTTGCTGTCTGCTCAGAAATAGCTCCAGGCAGGCACAGGGGACCATATGGGACACCGGGATTCGAACCAACCGCCTTTGGTCCTGGATTGGCTGCTTGCAAGGCAAACGCCGCTGTGCTATCTCTCCGGGCCCATCACCCAGTTTTGATCCTCAGCATCTTATATGTTAAGGCACGTTGCCAGGAACAATTCCTCTGTGATGAGCCTGGAGTAATTCCTGAGTACTCAACCAACAAAGAATCATAAACTCCACAGTCCATCTGAACTACCCTCAGCCCTGCCTACCAAACAAAAACCAAGCCCTCAGAAATCAAAGGACACTCTTTTTTTTTTTTTTTTTTATGTGAGTGATGTTTTGTGTTCATGGATTTGTGTTTCCAGGGCCACCTGAAGAAGTGCTCAGTGCTCTAAAATCACACCCAACTGGGCTCAGAGAATCTTTTGGGATGCTAAGGATGGGACTTGACTCAGCTAGTTGCAAAGCAAAAGCCTTCCACACTGTAGGAAGTTTCCTTTTTTGTTGCTTTGTTTTATGTTTAGAGATGTATTGGACTAACTCTCTGTTGCTCCACAGGGAAGCAGCTGCAAATTCAACGCAATGTACACAGACATCCTGGATTAGAAACGTCATATGGGGGTGATAGCACACAGGGGCCTGAGAGATAGTATACACAGTATACTTTGCCTTGTATACAGCAGACCTGGGTTCTTTCTCCAGCATCCCACATCATCCCCTGATCCTGCCAGGATTGTTCCTAAGCATTGCTAGATATGGCACAAAAACAAAATTAAAAAATTTCTCTCACCTTCCTTGCTTTTTTCCCTCCCTCCCTCTCTCCCTCCTTCCCGCTTCCTCCCTCCCTCCCTTCCTCTTCCTTCTTTCCTTCTCTTTCTTTCCTCTTCTTTTTTTTTTTTTTTTTGGTTTTTGGGCCACACCCGGTGACGCTCAGGGGTTACTCCTGGCTATGCGCTCAGAAGTCGCTCCTGGCTTGGGGGACCATATGGGACGCCGGGGGATCGAACCGAGGTCCGTCCTAGGCTAGCGCAGGTAAGGCAGGCACCTTACCTTTAGCGCCACCGCCCGGCTTTCTTTCCTCTTCTACCTCCCTCCCTCCCTCCCTTTCTTATTTTCTTCCTTTTTTTTCTTTCTTTCCATTTTCAGAGCATATTTCTATTTTTGCACTCAGGGATCACTCCTGTTATACTCAGGGGATGGTGGACAAAGAAAAAAAAAAAGAAAAATGAGAAGAGAGGAAAAAAAGGGAAAAAAAGAAAAAAATATTTCTTGGAACTGAGCAATAACACAGCAGTTTGTTTGCCTTACACAGAGCAACCCGGGGGTTTAATCCTTGGCATCCTATAAGGTCCCCTGAGCCTGCCAGCAGCGGTTTCTGAGCACTGATGGGTGTGACCCCAAATCCTCCTCTAATAAAAAATTCTCACTGGTAATTCTTTTTATCTTGAAGCTATGAGTAACCCCAAGTACCGCTGGATGTAGTCCAAAACAACAACAAATATAACCTGGAGACCCGCAGGATTTTGCACCACCTAATCAAGAAGCAGCCAAACAACAACAACAACAACAACAACAACAACAACAACAACAACAACAACAACTAGGGGCTGAGTCGTAGCGTCGCGGTAGGACGTTTGTCTTGCACACCAGGACGGACAAGGTTTCGATCCCTGGCATCCTATCTGGTTGCCTGAACCAGGAGTAACTTCTGAGAGCAGAGCAGGGAGTAACCCTGAGTGCCACTAAATGTGGCAAAAAAAAAAAAAAGAAGGAAGGAAGGAAGGAAGAAGGAAGGAAGGAAGGAAGGAAGGAAGGAAGGAAGGAAGGAAGGAAGGAAGGAAGGAAGGAAGGAAGGAAGGAGGAAGGAAGGAAGAAAGAAAGAAGAAATAGAAAAGAAAGAATAAGAAAGAAATAAAGAAAGAAGAAAGAAAGAAAGAAAGAAAGAAAGAAAGAAAGAAAGAAAGAAAGAAGGAAGGAAGGAAGGAAGGAAGGGAAGGAAGGAAGGAAGGAAGGAAGGAAGGAAGGAAGAAAGAGAGAGAGAAAGAAAGACAGAACGAAAAGAAAGAAAAAGAAAGAAAGAAAGAAAGAAAGAGAGAGAGAGAGAAAGAAAGAAAGAAAGAAGAAAGAAAGAAAGAAAGAAAGAAAGAAAGAAAGAAAGAAAGAAAGAAAAGAAAGAAAGAAAGAAAGAAAGAAAGAAAGAAGAAGAAAGAAAGAAAGAAAGAAAGAAAAGAAAAGAAAGAAAAGAAAGAAGAAAGAAAGAAAGAAAGAAAGAAAGAAAGAAAGAAAGAAAGAAAGAAAGAAAGAAAGAAAGAAAAGAAAGAAAGCACCCCAGCGCTCCAGGGTCTGGGCCAGGTGAGCAGCGGGGGCGCCCCGGGGAGGTTAGGGGTGGCGGCTCCCGAGATGGGACGAACCTAGCTCGGGACATTTGATCTCGCAGCTTTGATTCCTCTGGGTGAACCAGGATCTTCTGCATGGACAGGAGACCGAGAAAGAGGCGAGTCGGGGCGGGGGCTCGGGCAGCCCGAGGACGCTTAACTTGCACGTGGATCACCGGGGATTGATGCCCAACACCCCGAATTGAACAGGTGCGGGGTCTGAAGGGGAAGCGGGTAAGTAGGAAGACCGCGGGCTTGGATCTCTCTCATGCAGGATGTTTCAGAAACGACAGAGAAAAGCACTGACTCGCCGGGCGGTGGCGCTAAAGGTAAGGTGCCTGCCTTGCCTGCGCTAGCCTTGGACGGACCGCGGTTCGATCCCCCGGTGTCCCATATGGTCCCCCAAGCCAGGAGCAACTTCTGAGCACATAGCCAGGAGTAACCCCTGAGCGTTACCGGGTGTGCCCCCCCCCCCCAAAAAAAAACCAAAAAAAAAAGAAAAGCACTGACTCATCTGATGCCAGTTGGGGAGTAGGGGGTTGGCTCATGTGAATTGGGGGGAAGAGGCACAGCCCTGGAAGGAGAACCCTGCAACCCTCATTGTTCCCTGAACTCTAAGGAAGTCTGAGCGCAGAGCCAAGAGCATCGCAGAATGTGGCTCAAAAACCAGAGAGACACAAAAAGAGAGAGACAGGAGAGTGTTTGTTCTCTACTATAGAGAGAGCTTTGGTTTATCCAAAGGCAGAATTCGCCCCAATACACATTCCAGAGTGAAAGCTTGAAAGTCCCCAGGTCTAGGGGAGAGGCTGCCACCATGGCCCCAGGCAACAGGTGTCCTTTGTTCCAAGTTGGCATTTCTAGGGTGTAACCCCATTTTTCCTGTGTAACTTGATCTTACCTGCAAAACCCCTCCCATTCTCGGGAGGGGTCTTGGGAAGGTTAGATAAGGCTTTGACAGGAAGGGAAAAAGAGAATTTGCCAGCATGGAGGGTGGAGGAGACATGGCTGAAAGAAGTTAAGACGCAGGGCAAGCTAAGAATGGCATGTGCTTAAATAGGTTTATGATATAGGCTACACACGTGATGGCCAGGGCAAATAAAGATGTTATCTCTCTGGAAGCCTGCCTGTGAGTGAGTTCTACACCCGCCACTCTCCTGGACCCAAATACCCATCGGCTGAAGGGGATTGCAGGGCCACGTGGCCTGGGATGGCAAAGAAAGGTCCCTCCATCCATCTACCACCATCCTAACCCATCTTAAGGACTGTAAGACTACATCTAGCGCCCTAAACTTGGATGTAAACCCTGGACCCAAGAAAACAGCGATCATGGTGAGATTCCTGTCAAGGGTCCCTCGACAACCAGGGTTTGAATCAGAGTATTCCTTGACAACCAAAGTTGAGCCAGAAAAATCATGATTAATTAAGACATCTATACAATGAAATAATTGAACTGTTACGGCTTGTGATTTCTTTTGTTTGTTTTGTTTTTGTTTTTTTTTTGTTTGTTTGTTTTTGGGCCACACCTGGCAGTGCTCAGGGGTTACTCCTGGCTGTCTGCTCAGAAATAGCTCCTGGCAGGCACGGGGGACCATATGGGACACTGGGATTGGAACCAACCACCTTTGGTCCTGGATCGGCTGCTTGCAAGGCAAACACCGCTGTGCTATCTCTCCGGGCCCACGGCTTGTGATTTCTATATTAACTGCTTGAAGATTTTTTTTTGGTTTTTCAGGCCACACCCATTTGATGCTCAGGGGTTACTCCTGGCTAAGCACTCAGAAATTGCCCTTGGCTTGGAGGGACCATATGGGACGCCAGGGGATCGAACCGCAGTCCTTCCTTGGCTAGTGCTTGCAAGGCAGACACCTTACCTCTAGCCCCACCTCACCAGCCCCAACTGCTTGAAGATTTGACCCAGGATCCTTGTCAAGAATCCCTTAGTTGGATGAGGTGGAACCTCAACTAGCTGAAAAAAACTCCCTTTTGCATCTTACATTATTGAAGGAGGTCTCTGACTCTCAGCACAATTTTTAGTGTTCACTCAGGCCTTAATAGCTGCACCATCTGAAGTCATGTCCCCTGGTAGGGGCTAATGTGGAGTCAGAGTGGGAACAGGGTGGTGTAAATTATCTGTGCTGTCAACTCCTTTGTTGGGTATTTGTGAATCTAAGAACAGTCCCCAGAATGAGAAATTACTTCCCGTCCCCTTGTCCCCTTTCGGGGGGAGACCTTGGTAATATTTATCCGCAGCAAATAATAATCCACACAGACAAGAAGGATAGGGTGTAAAAGATTGGGCAAAGAGAGAGAGAGAGAGCGAGAGAATCCTCTTGCAGCCTGCAAACAGCTTTCGCAAAAGGACCCCTCTCCCCTGTCCATCAAGCTATTTATTGCCAACTCCACAGCGCCCCCACCTGGAAGGGCTAGGTGGGGCAATAGTCACAGAACAATCCTAAGGAAATATTTTTATATACAACAATTCCAAGAATAATCTTATGGAAACTTTTTCATATACTACAGGGTGGGACAGGGTATGGAGGTCCCAAAGGTCAAGGTGTGGTCTCTGGTAAGGTTGTGGACTTCTTTATGAGCCACACCTGGCTCTGTGCTCTGAAATCACTTCTGGTGGGCTCAGGGGGCCATATGGGATGCCGGGGATTGAACTCCATGCAAGGCAAGTGTCCTACCCTGTATTATCCTTGTGGCCCTTGAACTTATTTTTGTTTGTTTTCAGGACACACCATGCAGCACTCAGGGGTTACTCCTGGCTTTGTACTCAGAAATTTCTCCTGGAAGACTTAGGGGGACCATATGGGATGCTGGGGATCAAACCCAGGCCTGTCGGCTGCATGCAAAGAAAACATCCTACCACTGTGTTATCGCTACGGTCCCTAGACTCTATTTTTTTCTTTTCTTTTTTTTATTTTTTTGAGGGAGGGAGGGAGAAAGAGAGAAGGGAGGGAGGGAGGGAGGAAGGGAGGGATGCATCCTCAAATTCTCCCAAATACAACTCTTAATTTTTGTGAGTTTGGGAAGCTCTTGGCCACACATGGGAGTGCTCAGAGCTTACTCTATCTACTGAGTTTAGGGAATACTCCTAAGTTGATCACTTGGGGTGCTAGTGATCAAACATGAATCAGCCTTGGGTAAGGTGAGAGCCTCTCCTCTGTACTCATGTCCCAATCCCCAATGAGTCCAACTTGAATGTGAACAAATGTGACTTAAGTTTGATTCACGACTGGACTCTTTCATTGACACCTGCTTTCATCTGTGCGGCAACCAAGGTTCATATTGGAGAGCAGAGATTCTATTCATCTGTTCAGTGATTCAGCCTCTTTCACTAGGGACCCAGACTCATACACAGAAGTGCTGTCCTCTTCATTGTCTCTAACCCAAGATTCACCTCCTTGGGGCAGGGCATTGCTGGGTGAAGCCTTCGCTGATTTCCTGGTTGGAAGCAGGAGCCCAGCTGAGGCTGTAGTGAAGTGTGTGTGCAGATGAATATGGAAGAGCCCCCGGCTCTTGCCCTGGGGTGTGTATGTAGCATCATGTGCACATGTGAAATGTGTGTGTTGAGCTGTGTGTGTCAGGTTCCTATATCAGGGGTGCGGGGCCTCTCCCACTCCCATTCACTATGCTGATACTATGTTAGAATACATCTTGTTTTATCTAAAACAAAGATCATCCCCATTTTCTCTGTATCTGTTTGTTTACAACTTGGTTTTACTCAAAAATAGAGATTTTGTTATTGTTGTTGTTGTTGTTTTTGGGGCCACACCCGGCGTTGCTCAGGGGTTACTCCTGGCTGTCTGCTCAGAAATACCTCCTGGCAGGTATGGGGGACCATAAGGGACACTGGGAATCGAACCAACTACCTTTGGTCCTGGATTGGCTGCTTGCAAGGCAAACGCCGCTGTGCTATCTCTCCGGGCCCGAGATTGTTTTATAGTCTCAAACAATCCTGGATGGGACTGGCTCAGGATAGGTGGGACAAATGGGACTGTTCGTCCCCCAACCCCATCCTGGGCTAATCTCTGTACTCAATACAACCTGCCGGCAAATACAAATGTATGTCAAAACAAGCAAACAAACAAAACCCACTGAAAACAAACAGAAAATACCTCAATGTGTCCCGTGCATAGGACAGCATAGACCAGCCCTGGTTTACTCCCCAGCATCCCATAGGATCCCAGCTCCAGCAGAACCCCTGAACATTGCCAATGTGGCCCCAAAACATTACAAAAGACCCACGATCAAGAAATTCCTCCCAAACATCAATGGCATCACTTTCCTTTTATATTTTTCCATATTCTTTGGGGGTCCCCACCAGGCAGTGCTCATATTTACTTCGGCTGTGTGCTCCCTGATCTACGTGTTGGGGCTCGGGGATCCACATACAGGGTGAAAATGAAACCCAGGTTTCCATCCCCATGAAAAATGGCAAGAGACCTTCCCACTGGAATACAGATTCAGCTGACAATGAGTGTGTTTAAACATTTGAACTAACATTTTATGAAATCAAAACCACAGTATTCCTTTCCTCCAAAGACCTTTTCCCCAAATCACAGAATTTCTTTGGTCTGAAAAAATACTATTCATATCATTAATTTAGAAAACTTATTGAATTGTCTCTAGCACTCAGGTGAGACCAACAGGTAACTGCTCCCAGCACTGGGCTCTAGATCCACCCAGCAGTGCAGAGATCATAAGTGGAGTGACAGGGTTGGAACCCAGTGCCCACTTTACAAATCCCATGTGTTTGTGGCACTGAGCGATTCCAACACCACAATAAAAATATTGTTCAATTCCTGGCATCCCATATACTCCACAATGCACTTCCAGGAGTAATTTCTAATTGTAGGAACTCTGAAAGTCACTGGGTTGCTCCTAAAAGAAAAAGAATTTCTTTGTATTCTCAAGAATAGGGCCAGATCCATGGTATAGCGGGGAGGGTGTTTACTGTGCAAACAGTGGATGCAGTATCAATAACCACCATTGCATATGGTTCCGTGAGCACACCATGATTAACTGCAGAAGCATAGGTACAGGGGTGACAAGCAAGTACCACCACCAAGGGAGCCTCAAAAGATCAAAGAGAAAAAAAAAAAACGTTCCTGGGGATCTCAAAAATTCTGGTAATGGGCCCGGAGAGATAGCACAGAGGCATTTGCCTTGCAAGCTTCCGATCCAGGACCAAAGGTGGTTGGTTCCAATCCCGGTGTCCCATATGGTCCCCCGTGCCTGCCAGGAGCTATTTCTGAGCAGATAGCCAGGAGTAACCCCTGAGCACCGCCGGATGTGGCCCAAAAAAAAAAAAAAATTCTGGTAATGATCCAATGGCAATGGCAAGCCTGAGACAAACTGGGCCGAGGGGCATCCAGCTGTCTGAGAAGGGAGCCCCACCATGCGGCTGTGCAGCCCCCTGAGAATAGACAGAAGGTAAAGGCTCAATATCTCAGGATCACTTCTAAATGCCCACAGAAAGGAAACCATAAAGAGTAAAGCCAAGACAGATATTCTGGGCTGTAGCATAAAGGAAGTGAACCTGGAACAGGAGAAGGCCCATACCCCTGATCCAGGAGCCTGACACACACTGCTCAGCACTCACATTTCACATTTCAGAATGCTCCACATCCATCCTAGGCCATGAGCCCAGAGGGCTTTTTCATACTCACTTACAAGCATGCTTCTCTTCAACCTCTCCAGGGCTGCTCCTTCCAATCCGGATATCAGCACAGACTTTACCCCACAATGCCCTGCTCCAGAGGGATGATTCATGGATTAGAGACCAGGAAGGGGACAGCATGTATGAATATGGGTCCCAAATGAAAGTGGCTGAATCATGAAAAATGTCAAACAGAATCTCTGCTCTCCATATACACTTTGGCTATCACAACGATAAGACAAGGTTTAAATACAAGAGGCAAATTGAGGGAGTCTGGATAATACAGCATGGGTGTAATAGTTACCACACAGGGCTCACACATACCGACATGCATGAATCTTGGCACCCTCTGTATTTCCCAGAGCTGCTCTAGAGGTGAGCGCTGAACAGAGCCAGGAGTAACCACGAACACTGCCAAAGGTGACAAGGGTCTGGAGCAGAGTGATAATACAGTGATTCGGGTGTTTGTCTTGCATTGCAGCCAACTAGGTTTGATCCCCAGCATCCAATAGGGTCTCCAAAGATAGCTAGGAGTAATTTGTGAGCATAATACCAGGAGTAACCCTGAGTGTCACTGGGTGTGGCCTAAAAATGACTTATTTGGGAGAATTTGGGGATGCACCCCACAGCAGTTATGGCTGACTCCTAGCTTTGTGCTCAGGGATGAACCCTGGAGGCTTAGAGGATCAGAGTGGTGCTGAGATAAAACCTGTTTCACAGGACCAGAGAGATAGCATGGAGGTAAGGCGTTTGCCCTTCATGCAGGAGGTCATCGGTTCGAATCTCGGTGCCCCATATGGTCCCCCGTGCCTGCCAGGAGCAATTTCTGAGCCTGGAGCCAGGAATAACCCCTAAGCACTGCTGGGTGTGACCCAAAAACCACACACACACACACACACACAAAAAAAACAACCTGTTTCACATTGGTCAAAGTAAACACCAACACACTGTAATATCTCTTAGGACTGTGAAATGATAATTAAAAATTATAAAGTGGGACTCATCTAAAAAAATAGAGTGGGGAGATGGTAAAAAAAAAAAAGAGTAGGAGATGATTGACCTTTGAGATCTACAAAGTCACGTCCCCTGTTGAACCTAGAAAGCTGGCTGAGCCACCAGAGTGGCTCTGACCTATGGCTTGCAGTTGTAGAGTTTCCTCTAGTGAGAAGCTCACACCCACATTAGGGAAGGTCAACTAGGACACACAGGTCAGGTCTCAGCCTCATCCTGAGCTTGGGGTTGAGGAAGGGAACTCCCAGGGTCCAAAGAGACTTGGGTCTTCTCATCTCTCTACTCAGGAGCAACCAGTCTCAAAGTCAATCTCTCAATGGGCACCTATTGGGGAAAGGCAAAAGAAGACCTCTAGGATCATCCCAACAAAAAAGATGCAAACACTGTTCTAGAAGGTTCTTGGAGATAGTGTCATGCACACAAACATACCTGAGCCAATGCACAGTATCATTAGGTCCATTGAGCACTGTTAGGAGTAAATCCCAAGCAGAGACACAGAATGAGCTAAAAAGCTCTCTGGCTATTGTCCATAAAGCTCAATACACACCAGTTCAATCTGTTTCCAAAGCCCATCTTTGTACAGAGAAAGAAGAAAAATGTAAAGTCCATCAAGTGAGTCAAACCAGTACTTGTCCAAATCAGTACTCCAGATTTAACCTCCTTGAGCAGGTAAAATGACCTAACTGCCTATTCCATGGCTCTTGAAAGACGCTTTATTCAGGTTTCCCTTGTAGAGCCACAAAACCAAGGGTACTATATGCAAGGAGCTTTGAAAGTGCAACTGTTTTACTGAGGAGAAATGTGTTTGCAGAGACTAGGCAAGTCTGTGCACAGTGAAGAACAAAAGAGGGAAACTGTATGTCCTGGGGCCAGAGTAACAGTGCCAGGGAGGGCACAGACAGAGCCAACCTGGGGTGAATCCAAGTCACACACTAGGGTGCCCTGATATTACCAGGAATAAATCCTCTGAGCAACATCAAGAATAAGCCCTGGGGCCCAGAGAGATAGCACAGCGGTGTTTGCCTTGCAAGCAGCCCATCCAGGACCTAAGGTGGTTGGTTCGAATCCCGGTGTCCCATATGGTCCCCCGTGCCTGCCAGGAGCTATTTCTGAGCAGACAGCCAGGAGCAACCCCTGAGCAACGCCGGGTGTGGCCCAAAAGCCAGAGAGAGAGAGAGAGAGAGAGAGAGAGAGAGAGAGAGAGAGAGAGAGAGAGAGAGAGAGAGAGAGAGAGAGAGAGAGAGAGAGAGAGAGAGAGAGAGGAGAGAGAGACTCGGGGACGCCCCCTCCTGCCTGGCCAGTGGAGTAGGTCTGGGGGTGCCCTCCCTGGAACGAAGATTAACTCATAGATGGGGGACATGAGCACTGCTCAGCTCCCTAGCGCTGGATCCTCTTTGATCCTAACCCAGGTCAGCACACCTGAACCCCGAATCCATCCAGCACTCGCCCCTTTGTGAGGGAGGGAGCACGTACAGAAAGTCCCCAAATAGCGTGTTGTGCAGCCAAATCGTCCTCATGTCCCCAGCGCTTCCTCAGGACCATGAGGTGACCCCTGTCTGGCTCTGGGAGCTTCTCCCCTCACAGGTCTCGGGGACTGGGGGTACGATGGGGCCATGGGGGCATGTCTGCCCTGCATGATACAGCGTCCCATGTTGCACCCTCACTCGGGCTAGACTGAAGAGTCCCCTAGCCCCCTGGGGGTGGCCCAGATCGCCCTGCCAGGAACCCCACAGGAGGGCGGGGGGGTGTCCTTGGTCTGCACAGGGCCTGCCTGGGTCGGTCCCCATGTGGTGGGGGCCTGCCTCTAGTGACCCCTGAGCCTGAGCCCCCTGGGGGACCCCTAGACATTAAACTATAGAAAACCCCCAATGTTTTGGAGCAGGTGCCATCGTAGGGGGGAAAAGCAACATGGTCGCCTCTTTTTGGGTCTCTGACAGGATTCAACTTTTCGCTTCAGTCAGGCCTGTCTCTAGGGCTGTCACCCTGAACTTCCCTGGGGTGCCCCACCGCTCACTTGGGGGAGATCCTGGAGCTGTGGGGCTCTCAGAGCGGCCTCTGGGCAGCAGGAGAGAAATTCAGCCCTCTAGGCCCTCTCAGAGACGCCCCAAGACTGCAGGCTTCATCAGTGTGGGCAGCTGCTGTATGCTTCCCGCGCTTTTGACTCAGAGCCTGGGAGAGAAAAGCCATTGGTGGCGTGACGTAACGTGATGGCGTCAAGCTACTGCCTGTCTGGGTGCTAAAGGCTCCAGCTCCAGCTAGTTACCAGTTGAATTTTGCCTTTTGGACTGGGAATGTCAGGGATCAATCCCACGTTGGCCCTGTGCAAGGCAAATGCCTACCCACTGTGCTATTGCTCTGGTTCCTGAAAGATAATTCTTTTTGTTTTGTGCTCAGTGGAGCTCAGAAATTACTCCTGGGGGACATATGGAATGCCAGAATCAAATCCAGTTCTGCTGCATAGGAGGCAAAAGCGTTCCCTGTTGTACTGTCATTCAGGCCCCTGGATGAAGTTTCTGACCCAGGGTGTATGTGTACTTTGCATTGAGTTTGTAGCTGGAGCATCAACTCTTCATGCTGGTTACATGAGTGACCTGGAGACTCCTACAAAAGACATGTAGCTCAGAATGGGGCTCAGGGATTGGTGGTCAAGTGTCTTCTGAATGATATTTCAACTTGTGTGTGGGCAGAGCCAATGGTGCTCTCTATTTCTTCCTTTCTCTGTGCTCAGGAGTTGTTTCTTGCTGTGCTTGTTGGATAGAGCAATCTTGCGGACAGGAAGTTAACAGTGAGCAGCATCAGGAAAGAAAAGTGCTGGGGCTGGAGAGATAACACAGCAGTGGGGCATTTGCCTTGCATGCTGCTGATCCAGGACGAACCCGGGTTTGTTATCCCATACGGTTCCCCAAGTCTGTCAGGAGTGGTTTCTGAGTGCAGATCTAGAATAACCCTTGAATGCTGCTGGATGTGGCCCCCAAACCAAAAAATAAATAAATAAAATAAAAATTAAAAAAGAAAGGAAAGTGCCTAAATCCCCTATATGGCCGCATTTAGTAGATTAGTTGTAGACTAATTAAATTATTCAATAATTAAGCCAGTAGGGCAAGTGGCTAGGGCAAATTCCTTGGAAGCAGTTGACACGGGTTCTATTCCCAGCAGTCCATATGGCCCCTGAACACCATCAGAAGTGATGCCCCAGGGGCCGGGTAGGTGGCGCTGGAGGTAAGGTGTCTGCCTTGCAAGCGCTAGCCAAGGAAGGACCGCGGTTCGATCCCCCGGCGTCCCATATGGTCCCCCCAAGCCAGGGGCGATTTCTGAGCACATAGCCAGGAGTAACCCCTGAGCATCAAACGGGTGTGGCCCAAAAAAAACCAAAAAAAAAAAAAAAGAAGTGATGCCCGAGCAGAAGACCAAACAAGAGTTTGTTGAGTGAAATGAACCCAAAGAAGGAAGACAAAGGATGATCTCGTTTATCTGGCATAGAAAATCGCTGGATGAAGGGGGCCGGGCGGTGGCGCTAAAGGTAAGGTGCCTGCCTTGCCTGCGCTAGCCTTGGACGGACCGCGTTTCGATCCCCCGGTGTCCCATATGGTCCCCCGAGCCAGGAGCAACTTCTGAGCGCATAGCCAGGAGTAACCCCTGAGCGTTACCGGGTGTGGCCCAAAAAAACAAAAAAAAAAAAAGAAAAAAAGAAAATCGCTGGATGAGGACATTTAATGTAGTCAAAGGGGATGCTGAGCTCACCCTTTACCCCAGAGCTTCAGAAGTAGGAAAGAAAAGGAAAGAAATCGAGAAGAATGGATGATGTTGAGAAAGAGAAGTCATGAGGAAGCAGGAGTTGGGGGCTGCTGTTATCCTGGTGACATGGGAAAGGGGTCTAGCTTTATGTCCAAAGCACACACCCAACAACACTAAGAACATGACATCTCAGCTAAGCTGCAGCCACTGAACTCTGCCATGTTCCTGCCAATGTGGTTGGCAGGCATTGCTGGGGTGGGGTGGAGTGGGGCATGAGGAAGTATGTAGCATTGATGATGGGAGCTGACTCCGGCATATGATCGGTGTTTAAATATAATATAATATAACTCAATGATCATTTTAAACCACTAAAAAAATGAAAATAAAATGAATGCAGTGATTTGACATTTCCTTCCTAATTACAACTAAAGGTAACACCTCCCCAAGATGTTAGGAGTGTGGGGGCTGGCACAAGTTCCCACCATTTCGAAAAGATTTGATCCCAGATGCTTCTTTCCGTGTGTCAGAAGGACTTTCCTAAAATAACTAACCTGTATGTATTTGTGAATGTAATAAAAATCTGAGTCTGGGCCCGGAGAGATAGCACAGTGGTGTTTGCCTTGCAAGCAGCCGATCCAGGACCAAAGGTGGTTGGTTCCAATCCCGGTGTCCCATATGGTCCCCTGTGCCTGCCAGGAGCTATTTCTGAGCAGACAGCCAGGAGTAACCCCTGAGCACCACCGGGTGTGACCCAAAAACAAACAAACAAAAAAATCTGAGTCTGCCAGAGTGATTTCTGAGGGCAGAGCCAGGAGTAACCTCTGAGCGGTGCTGTGTATGGCCCAAACTTCACTCTCCAAATGTAGCAAAGAGTGCACTGGTAGTGGCCAGTGTGATAACATAGCTGTTATCAAGGTGTTTTGCCTTGCACAATGCTGTCCAGGGACTAAGCCGGGTTCGATCCTGGAGCCAGTGAAGAGCAATTTCTGAGCGCAGAGCCAGGAGTAACTCCTGAGTGTGTTAGGGTGTTGCACAAAAAGCTACAAAATAAAAACAGTTCACTGGTAGAAATGAGCCTCAGCACCCCTAAATTCCCAGTGGTACCCCTTGGGAGTGTACACTATTGAACAGAGCCACGAGAAAGACCTCATCAGTGAAAACTGTGCCTCACTAGACAGTACATTATTTTTATAAGTGAGGACTTCATGTGTAAAGGAGGGTGTGAGGATCCATTGATGACCTTTCCTCATTTCTTCCACACCAATGAATCCTTGCATTGAGCTGTCTCATCTAAAAAGGAACAATTGAGAAATGGGGAGTTTGCCATTTTTTTCCCCCATTCAAAGGCTTGGATGCAGTGTTCAGAGCAATAGTATAGCGTAGAGGGAACTTGTCAGGCAGAAAGCCAAATCGATCTTAATTATTTGTTTATTTGGCTTTTTTTTTTTTTTTTTTTGGTCACACCTGTTAGTGCTCCAGGATTACTCCGGGCTCTGCTCTCAGAAATCGCTCCTGGGAAGCTCAGGAGACCATATGGGATGCTGGGGATCAAACCTAGTTCTGTCCCGTTTCTGCCACATGCAAAGAATATGCCCTACCACTGTGCTATTGCTCTGGCCCCTGTTAGTTTGTTTTTATGCCAGAAATCACTCTTGGCAGGCTCTGGGGATATTAGGTGATAGGGATAGAACCCAGGGGTCAGCTTTGTGCAAGGCAAACACCCTACCACTGTGCTCCAGCCCACAAACCTGGTATAATCCCTGGCAACCCACAGGGTCCCCAGAGCAACACCAGATAAAGGGGCAACCTCTGAATACTGCACAGGTTGACCACAAAACAAAAAAAATCATGTGTGCTGCTCAGCACATAGACCCCCCTGAAACCAGTGTTCCAGAAACGAGACCAGATTGGAGCAGACACACAGACATAGTGCCTTGACCAGCCAGTCCCATTCCATGGGCTATTTTTATTTCCATCCTATTGGCCCATCATCTCTCAGTCAGATGCTTTCTTTTGGGCCAGAGAGAGAGCACAGTGGTAAGGCATTTGCTTTGCCTACAGACAACCCAGGATGGACCCAGGTTCAATCCCCAGCAGCCCATATGATCCCACAAGCCTGATAGGAGCTATTTCTGAGCACAGAGCCAGGAGTAACCTAGTGCCTAGGGTAGGGGGGCCCGGACCTGGGTCACCCGACCCCCCTCTCCCCCTTTCCTCCGGATCTCCAGGTGGGTTTCTGGGAGGAGCTGATGGGGCACCCTGGGTTTTCCCCACTCCCAGGCCGGCTCCAGGGGTTGGCTTAGGGGGTGGCGTTTGATCTGGGGGGTGGCAGATAACTGCTCAGCTATACTCAGGCTGTCACTGGCAATTTCATACCAATTTCACACCAGGGGTGTGGCCAAAAACAATAGAACTCCCCTATGATCAGTGAGTGTTAAACAAGTGTTGAAGGCTTTTTCCATTCAGAACATGTGCTGGACTTCATACCAGTGTGAATTCTCCCATGACTGATCTGAGCACTGAGAGACCTCCCCACATTTCTTACATGCTAAGGATCAGTATATATATATATATATATATATATATATATATATATATATATATATATATATATATATATTTTTGATTTTTGGGCCACACCCAACAATACTCAGGAGTTACCCTGGCTCTGTGCTCAGAAATCACTCCTGGGGCCGGGTAGGTGGCGCTGGAGGTAAGGTGTCTGCCTTGCAAGCGCTAGCCAAGGAAGGACCGCGGTTCGATCCCCCGGCGTCCCATATGGTCCCCCCAAGCCAGGGGCGATTTCTGAGCACATAGCCAGGAGTAACCCCTGAGCGTCAAACGGGTGTGGCCCAAAAACCAAAAAAAAAAAAAAAAAAAGAAACCTTCTCTCTGGGGCCGGGCGGTGGCGCTAAAGGTAAGGTGCCTGCCTTGCCAACGCTAGCCTTGGACGGACCGCGGTTCGATCCCCCGGTGTCCCATATGGTCCCCCAAGCCAGGAGCAACTTCTGAGCGCATAGCCAGGAGTAACCCCTGAGCGTTACTGGGTGTGGCCCAAAAACCAAAAAAAAAAAAAAAAAAAAAAAAAAAAAGAAATCACTCCTGAGCTCGGGGGACCATATGGGATGCCAGGAATCAAACCTGGGTATGTCTTGGGTCAGCCGTATGCAAAGCAAATGCACTACCACTATGCTATCTCTTTGGCCCCAGTACATTTTTTATACACACCTGGCAATGCTTAGGAGTTACTCTTGTCTTCACATTCAGGAATCATTCCTAGTGGTGCATGAGGGAGGGAGCATATATGATGCTGCACATCAAGGTCCCTTGGCCACATGCAAGTCAAATGCCCCACTAACTGGAGTCTAGCTCTGACCCCACCAGTGTGAATGTTTTTATGTACAGTCAAGCTTGAGAGTTGAACTATGTTGTTCTCCTGTTCCTTACATGTCAAATATAAATTTTCTTTACATCGGAAGAGTTGAGGATCAAGTGAAGGCCTTCCTTTATTCCTTACATATATAAGGCTTCTCTGCTGTAGAATTGTGTAGTCTAAGAGTTTGAGGAGGAAGTGAAGGCCTTCACACATTTCATACACGTAAAAGATCTTACTGCAGAGTGGTAATTTTGACCTATATACAAAAGCTTAAAGATCAGCTTTCTTACAAGTATGACATCCTATGTTGATAAAGTTGTGAAGAGAACTTGAAGGTTTTCACACATGCAAAAGCTACAAGGTGCAAGAGCCATAAGGACCTGGGGACCTGGCTGCGAGTGGGATGAGGAATCTACCCAGAGACGCCAGAATGTAGCCACCTGGACCTCAATCCAAGCAGCCCCAAATAATAAGAGGGGAGAGAGAAGAGAGAATCCTTTTATTCCCAGCCTCAAGTCTGCCACTGGGGTTGGGGGCTCTGAGATTGGTAATTTACAGGCCAGAGAGGGGTAGGGGAGGCCTGCAGGTCTGGGTTCAAGAGAGGCAAAGCAGACAGCATCTTGCTGATGTTTTATCTCAAGCCCATGTGGGCCTACAGGCTCTGCTCCTGGAACCACCTCCCTCCCCAAACTGCCTTTTTAATACTTCGGGGAAAGTTGTCAGTTACAGGAGGGTATGTCCCAGTCCAGATGCCATTCTGGGGAGTGTCATGACCCCTTAAAAGTTACATTGACTAATCCCCTTAAATATATCAACAATTAGGGCCCAGAGAGATAGCACAGTGGCGTTTGCCTTGCAAGCAGCTGATCCAGGACCAAAGGTGGTTGGTTCGAATCCCAGTGTCCCATATGGTCCCCCGTGACTGCCAGGAGCTATTTCTGAGCAGACAGCCAGGAGTATATCAACAATTAAACATGTCTTTGTCCAGTATGAAATATCATATGTGTAATAATGTGAAGATTTAGTGAAGGCTGTCCTCTCGTTATTTTGCTTTTGGGTTACTCCCGGCAGCACTCAAGGTCTACTCCTGGCTCTACACTCAGGAATCGCCACCGGCAGGCTCAGGGGACCTTATGGGATGTCGGGTTTGCATGCAAGGCAAACGCCCCACCATTGTGCTATCTCTCTGGGCCCTGTCCACTCAACTTTTATAGTTTCATTCATTTTCTTTTTGTTTTGAGACTATACCTGATGGCAATCAAGTGATACGACTCTGTTCATTACTCCTGGCAGACTTGAGGGATAATTTGGGATGCTGAAGATTGTGCCCAGGTTGACTGCCTTACTCACTGTGTCATTACTCACTCGGCCCTGAACACACATTTTCATATGCAGAAAAAAAAACATTCAGAAGCAAACAAGGCCTCCCCAAACTCATTACATATGACAGAATTCTCTCAAGTTAAAACATCTTTTATTTTTCTTTTCCTTTTTTGGCCCACACGCTGTGTTACTCTAAGGTTACACCTGTCTCAGGAATCCCTCCTGGTGGGCTTAGGCAACCCTACAGGATGTGAGGGATTGAATCTTGGACAGTGCCATGCAAGGCCAACACAAAACATGCTGTATGATCTCTCAGATCTGCCAGATAGCCATTTTTAAATATGAAACTGTTTAAACAGGTCTTTCCGTATTCCTTACCTTCTGTGTCTCTCCAGAATGACTATGTTTATGAAGGCATAAACGGGGAAGAGAAAAACCTTCTCACCCACCTAACAGGAATAATCTTTTTCTCCTGTATGAATATTTATTCACAAGTGTTGAGGATTGAATGAAGGCCTTCCCATACTCCTGAGATAAATGAGACTTCTCTCCAGTATGAATATTCAATCAGGTGTGAGGATTGAGTGACAGCCTTCCCCCACTGCTAACACAACTAAAGTTCTATCCAGTAAGAATTTTCTTGCGGGGCCGGAGAGATTGCATGGAGGTAAGGCGTTTACCCTTCATGCAGGAGGTTATCGGTTCGAATCCCGGCGCCCCATATGGTCCCCCGTGCCTGGCAGGAGCAATTTCTGAGCCTGGAGCCAGGAATAACCCCTGAGCACTGCCGGGTGTGACCCAAAAACCACACACACACACACAAAAAAGAATTTTCTTGCATACAAAAATATTTGAGAATAAAGCGAGGGCCATCTAACAAGACACACATAAATAAGGCCTCCATATTTTGTGAATTGCCTTGTATCTACAAAGGCTTGAAGATTGAGTAAATGCCTTCCCACACTAACATGTATGTCTTTTCGCCTGTATCAATATTCAAGTGACTAGTAAGGTCTGATTATCAGACATGTAACATTTGTTACATGAACAAGGCTTCTCTCCTATATAAAATTTGTGCATAGTAAGGTGTGGATTGAGTGAAGGCCTTCCCACACTACTGACATATATAAGACTTCTCTCTAGCATGAATATTCAAGTGGCTAGTAAGGGTGGAATATCGAGTGAAAGCCTTTCCACACTCCTGACATGTAAAAGGCTTCTCTCCTACATGAGTTTTCTTGTGCACAAAAAGGCTTGAGGGTTGAGTGAAGGCCTTCCCACACTCCTGACATGAATAAGGTTTCTTTCCAGTATGAATATTCAAATGACTACTAAGGGTTGAATATCGAGTGAAGGCCTTCCCACACTGCTGACATGTATATGGCTTTTCACCTGTATGAGTTTTCTTATGACCAAAAAGAGTTGAAGACTGAGTGAAAGCCTTCCCGCACTGCTGACAAACATAAGGCTTCTCTCCAGTATGAATATTCAAGTGGCTAGTAAGGTTTGAATATCGAGTAAAAGACTTCCCACATTCCTGACATAAATAAGGCTTCTCCCCAGTATGAATATTCATGTGCCTAGTAAGTAGGTAGGGTTGAGTGAAGGCCTTCCCACACTCCTGACACATATAAGGTTTCTCACCAGTATGAATATTCATGTGTCTCGTAAGTCTTGAAGGGTGAGCAAAGGCCTTCCCACACTCTTGACATGTATAAGGCTTCTCTCCTGTGTGAATTTTCTTGTGTACAGTAAGGGATGAGGGGTAAGTGACAGCACTGCCACTCTCCAAAAATGTATGACCTTTCTTTTGTGTCCCAACTATCTTAGGGTCTCTCTGCTGTGAAAATTGATGCACAGCGTGTCCACCTTGCTGACAGTCAGATTGATTCTGTGCACTGGTGGTGTCAAAGGGCACATCAAGGTGCAGAGCACATGGGGATGCCTCCCCACAATGCTTACCCTTGATGCGTTCCACTAAATGGCATCTATGCTTGTGAGTCGCTTGCTGTGAGGGGCTTGCTGCTGGCTCAGACCAGAGTGGCCCAACTGCAGGTATCTGTTTGCAGAGAGGGTGCAAGGCAGACCTTGGGGCGCTGCACCCACTGGTTGGTGGTCCCTCAGTGAGGATGCTCTCTTCATTCTGCCCGTAACCAGAACATATGCTTCCTGAGTCATCATTTTCATCATAATGCAGGCAAGAAGGTTCACTCCAGACTAAGTCCCGCAGCACAGGCTCATCCCCATCCCACCAGGGCTGGTGGCTTCCCTGTGGAAGAGCAGAAGGTTAGTCCAATGACTTCCATCTTCTTTGACAATCTCCTTATTTAAATCCAGGCCCCAAGTGTGATTTCAACCACAAAAACTCAATTCTTCACATGTGTGGATGTCTCCTGAGATAGACAGTCATCACTAAAAATGTGCTTCGTTGGGTGATAGCCTGAGTAGAGAGGGTCAATAAAGGTGATTTCCTGACCCTAAATGGGCAGTTACCGGGTGTTCACATGTAGGTCCTCTTGGTGGGAGTTCTGTGTTCAGTCCGGCATCTGCTCTAACCCAGAAGTTATTCTTGACATTTTTGCAATAGCTACTGCAAACCCGTTGTTAGGAAAAAGAGTAGCGAACAGATCAGCATATATCTGTTCTGTTTTCCATTTTCTTCCATGTTTACTGCCTCAAACATTAAATACTATATTTCAAGGCAAGACAGGGCTGAGCACAGAGGCTGTGAGTCTCTTTACCTCATGCTGGCTTTTTCTTTGTGTGTGTGTGTGGGGTCACACCTGGAGGTGCTCAGGGGTTATTCCTCACTCTGCACTCAGAAAGTCGCTCCTGGCAGGCTCAGGGGGCTGTATGGGATACCAGGAATTGAACTGGGGTCTGTCTGAGGTTGGCTGTGTACAAGGCAAATGCCCTACTGCTGTGCTATTGCTCCAGCCCCAACTTCACGGTCTTTTCTCTTATGTGATATCTTCTTTTCTACTCTTTTTTTTGTTTGTTTGTTTGTTTTGGGGGCCACACCCGGAGGTGCTCAAGGGTTACTCCTGGCTGTCTGCTCAGAAATAGCTCCTGGCAGGCACAGGGGACCATATGGGACACCGGGATTCGAACCAACCACCTTTGGTCCTGGATCGGCTGCTTGCAAGGCAAACACCGCTGTGCTATCTCTCTGGGCCCTCTTTTCTACGTTTATAGGTCACACCCAGCAATGTTCAGGGGTTACTCCTGGCTCTGCCCTCAGTGATCAGTCCTGTGCTGTTCAAGGTACCTATGGGATGCCAGGGATCCAACTGGGTGGGCTGGGTGTAAGGCGTGCACTGTTTGCTGTACTAGTTCCCTGGCCTTGTCTTTTCTCTTTTTTTTTTTTTTTCTTTTTTTGATTTTTGGGGTATACTCAGTAGTACTCAGAGATTATTCCTGGATCTGAGTTCAGGGTTCATTCCTGGCAGTGCTGGCAGAGAACGAGAGAGTGAACCTTGGTCAGCTGCATACGAGGCAAACACCCTATCCGCTGTGTTATCAATTGGCCTATTTTTTTTTTTTTTTACTAGTAGGATGGGAAAACTTTACAGATATGGAGTGGCCTGAGTTGTGAAAATAGTCTTTAGTTTACCAATACAGTGAAAAGATACGGAAGTGTAAATATATCCCTCAGCAGAAGCTGAAGCACCAATTTGAAACAAACATAAAACATTATTTTCCTAGGGCTGGAGCAGTGATAGGGAGCTATAAGGTTCTGCCTTGCCAGCGCTAGCCTAGCAAGCCAGCATCCCATATGATCCTCCAAGCCAGGAGTGATTTCTGATCGTATAGCCAGGAGTAACCCCTAAGCGTCCTGGGTGTCTCCCCCCAAAAATAAAAACACATCTTCCTTTGGGGCTTGGTTAAGGCTCAGTGTGGGGCCTGTGAAGTGAAACACACAAGTGAAGGCCAGGAGGGATCTCCTACAAAATGGAAATGAAATGGTCAAAATATGCTACTGAAATTCCTCAGTAGGGCCAGAGAAATAGGATTACAGAGAGGGGACACGAATTGCAGTAGGCTACCCAGTTCAAGCCCTGGCATCCTATAGGGTCCTGTGTCAGAGAATCCCTACACACCACCAGGTGTGGCCCAAAATCCCACTATGGACATATTCTTCCCAAGCATCAATGAGTTCACTTTACTTTTTTCTTTTTGGTTTTTGGGCCACACCCGGCGGTGCTCAGGGGTTACTCCTGGCTGTCTGCTCAGAAATAGCTCCTGGCAGGCACGGGGGACCATATGGGACACCGGGATTCAAACCAACCACCTTTGGTCCTGGATCGGCTGCTTGCAAGGCAAATGCCGCTGTGCTATCTCTCCGGGCCCCCACTTTACTTTTTTATTTTTTTATATACGGTTGGGTCCCTAGAGGCAGCACTCATGTTTACTCTGGCTGTGTGTGCCCTGATCATACGTGGTAGGGTTCATGACTATACATACATTGACCAGGTTTCCATCTCAACATAGTTGGAAGAAACCTTCCACTGGAATACAAATCCAGTGACAAATGAGCTCAATCTAACATTTTATCAAATTAAAATCATAGTATTTCTTCCTCCCCAAAACATTTTCTCCGCTAATCACAGGACTCCTTTGGTCTAAAAAACACTACTAATATCTTTAGGTTAGAAAACATGAAAGGATTGAAGCAAGAGCGCATCAGGTAGGGCTTCTGCCTTGCAGACAGCCAACCCAGGTTCAATTCCCGGCATCCCATATTGTACTCCAGCCTGCCAGAAATGATTTCTAAGTGCAGAGCCAGGAGCACCCTTGAGCGCTCCTGGATCTGCCCCCACCTCAAAAATAAACGTATTAAATTGACTTTACTACTCAATGAGACTAACAGGCGACTTCTTCCTGCACTGGGCCCTGGATCCTCATAGCGGCTAACCATAAGGCTGGAATTCAGGGTCCCACTTTACAAATCTTATGTGCTTGTGGCATTGAGCTATCCCTCCACCACAATTAAAATATTGATTTGGGGGGTTGGAGAGATTGCACAGCGGTACGGTATTTGCCTTGCACACAGCCGATCCAGGATAGACAGTGGTTCAAATCCTGGCATCCCATGTGGCAGCCCTGTGCCTGCCAGGAGTGATTTCTGAGCGCAGAGCCAGGAGTAACCCCTGAGCCCTGCCAAATGTCACCCAAAAACAAAACAAAAACAAAAATTTGATTTGGAATTGCAGATCTTACCATCTCATTCCTATTTGGAGATCCTGTACCAAAAGTATATTGCTGAAAGGCCAAATTCTGAACTGGTAGTCTGCATTCTAAAATTAAACCAAATATGCAATGTAAGAATCTGTTGAGAGGCCATAGCAACATACCTGGGAGGGCATTTGCCTTCCACTTGGCTGACATAGTTCGATCCCTGGCATCCCATATGGTCCCCCTAGCCTGTAAGGAGTAACCTTTGAGCACAGCCAGGTGCAAAAAAGGTGCAAAAAAGCAAACAAACAAAAAATTAGTTGAATGATGGCCAGAGCAATAGCACAGTGGGCTGAGTGTTGCCTTGCACTTGGCTGATCCTGGTTTGATTCCCAGCATCTCATGTGGTCCCCTGAGCCTTCCAGGAGTAATTTCTGAGCACAGAACCAGAAGTATAATTTGAACACTCCCAGGTGTGTCCCTAAAACCAAACAACAACTATTTGAATATAACCTGTTTGAATAGGCAACATAGTAACTATATGTTGTTTTTAGGTACTAAATCAGATTACAGAAAAGAGAAGATAGGTTAAGAGGACCACAATGAGGGGCTTGGTAAAGTCCATATTAGCATTTTTTGGGGGGGTGTTTTGGGCCACACCCGTTTGACACTCAGGGGTTACTCCTGGCTATGCGCTCAGAAATCGCTCCTGGCTTGGGGGGACCATATGGGACTCGGGGGAATCAAACCGCTTGCAAGGCAGACACCTTACCTCTAGCACCACCTCTCCGCCCCCCCCCCACATTAGCATTCAGCTGGGTTCACTCATCAATGGTTTAAACATACAAAAAAATTATTACTGAGTGGGCAAAAAAGAAAGCACAGCAGGAAAGGTATTTGCCTTGCATGTGGCTGACCCGAGTTCAATTCCTGGCATCCCATATACTCCACAAAGCACTGCCAGGAATAATTTCTGAGTGTAAAGGTAAGAGTAATCCCTGAAAATCACTGGTTTGCTCCTAAAAGAAAATCAAACAAAAACAAAAAATCTTAGAATTGGGCCAGATCCATAAGATAGCAGGAAGGGTATTTACTTTGCAAACAGTGGACCCAAGACAGATCACCAGCATCACATATAATCTTCTGAGTGCACCAGGATTGGTTGCAGAAGCACAGGCCCCAGACCAAGACCATTAAAGCAGACTCAAAAAAATAGAGAAAACAGAATCTGTTCTGGGGGAATCTCAAAAACCCTGGCAATGGTCCAATGGAAAAGAAAAACATGGAGACAGACTGGGCAGAAAAGCATTCAGCTGCCCCAGAGAGGGGCACTCCAACTTGGAGTTGTGAAGCCCTACAGCACAGACAGGGGATGAAGGCTCAGAATTTCAGGATCTGTTCCAAAGGCCCAGACAGGGAACTAGAAAGAGCAAAGCCATGCCAAAAACAGCAAAGCTCCAAGTATTCTGGGCCTCAGCATCAAGGGCAGTTAATGAGAGTGGCAGAAGCCCCCACACTTCTGATCCAGGAGCCAAACACACACTGTTCAGTGCTCACATTTCACATGTACCCACAATATCCCAGACTTATCCCAGGGTATGAGTCTGAGGGGCTCTTCCCACATTCACCTGCAAACACGCCTCTCTGCAGTCTCCCTGGGGCTCCTTCTTCTAACCAGGAGATCAGCGCTGGTTTCACTCCACAATGTCCTGCCCCAGAGGAATGATTCATGAGTTAGATATAGGGAAGGGCACCATGTCTAATCCCAGGACTGAGTCTGTGTCTCTAAGAAAATGGATCATATTATAGGCCACAGAGATAGGTAAGTTGTTAAGGCACTGGCCTCACGTGCTGTAGACCCAGATTTGATTTCCCACACCCCACAGAGTCTCCTGAGCATCACCAGGAGAGATTGATTCCTGTGTGCAGAGTCAGGAATAAGCCCTGAACACACTTATGTGTAGCCCCAAAACAAAACAAGAACAAAAAGTGGTCAAATTACTGAAGAGATTAAAAAGCAAAGTTCCATTTTACCATATTTTCCGGCGTATAAACAACTTTTTTTTTTTTATGACAACTTTTGAAACAAAAAAAGTCAACCGAAAATCAGGGGTCGTCTTATACGTTTAGTATATCCCAAAAAATGTTTCAATATGCCGCTAAACGAAAATTGTCTGAATATTGCCACAAAACGAATTTTCTTTTTTTTTTTTTGTTTTTTGGTTTTTGTTTTTTGGGCCACACCCGGTGGTGCTCAGGGGTTACTTCTGGCTGTCTGCTCAGAAATAGCTCCTGGCAGGCACGGGGGACCATATGGGACACCGGGATTCAAACCAACCACCTTTTTTTTTTTTTTTTTTTTTTTTTTTTGGTTTTTGGGCCACACCCGGTAACGCTCAGGGGTTACTCCTTGCTATGTGCTCAGAAGTCGCTCCTGGCTTGGGGGACCATATGGGACACCGGGGGATCAAACCGAGGTCCGTCCAAGGCTAGCGCAGGCAAGGCAGGCACCTTACCTTTAGCGCCACCGCCCGGCCCCGCAACCACCTTTGGTCCTGGATTGGCTGCTTGCAAGGCAAACACCGCTGTGCTATCTCTCCGGCCCCACAAAACGAATTTTCCAACTCAATCCTGCACCAATCACTGCAAGGCTGCTCAGACTGCCTCTCTAACTCAGCCAATCCAAGCAGGCTTTTGATGCATCCAAATTAGACAATGTTCTGTGCCCGAATCTACACTATAAAAAGCCTGCTCAGATTGGCCAGAGTCAGAGAGGAAATCTATTACAGTAGAACCTTTGAACCTTTTCTTGTTGTGATTGGCTCACTGTGGTACATAGAGTTGCAGCACAGGAACATTCTGTCTGATACAGCGAATATAGGCCTAAACCTATGTTTTAACTGCAAAATTAGGGGGTCGTCTTATACGCCCAGTCGTCTTATACACCGGAAAATACGATAGTTATTGTTTGGGGGGCAACACCTAATGATGCTCAGGAATTACTCCTGGCTCTGCAAGCTCCTGGCAGTGTCTGAGGAAATCATATGAGATGCAAAGGATTAAACCCAGATTGTCCACATGCAAAGTGAGGAGGTCACATGTAAAGCAGGTGCCCTTTTTGCTGTACTATGGATCTGACCAGACAATCTCCGTTTTCACTGTTTCAGAGATTGGTTTTCTAAGAGATAAAACCCAGTATTAAATATAAGAGTCCAGGGCCAGAACAATAGCACAGCGGGTAGAAAGTTTGCCTTGCATGTGACCAATTAAGGTTCGATCCCTGGCATTCTATTTGGTTCCCCAAGCACCGCCAGCACAGAGCCTGGAGTAGACCCTGAACACCCCAGCTGTGGCCCCAAAACAAAACAAAACAAAACAGGGACCCAGATAATGAGATGCAGCAATAGAACAGCGGTAGCCTTGCAGAAGGCCGACATGCCACCATATATAGTTTCCCAAGTCCTTTCAGCATAATATCTGGGCACAGAGCCAGAAGAAGGCCCTGAGCACTGCCAAGGGTGGGTCCCACAATTAAAAAACATTATTTTAAAGGGGTGCCACAGTGACAGTCCTATACTCAAGGTGTCAAACTTTGTGGCTATCAGATTCACATCACCCCCAGCCTGATCCTGGGATGTCCTACAGGAAGACCCATACAGGTAGCCCCAAGGTGGCTCTCACCTATGGCCCGCAGGTGCTCGTAGGTCTCTAGCATCACATCTCTGTAAAGATTCCTCTGAGAGGCGTCCAGGAATGGCCACTCTTCTGGGGAGAAGCTCACAGCCACGTCAGAGAAGGTCACCACATCCTAAGCAGCAAACACAAGAGGTGGGGGGTAAGGGCCCAGTACCACCCCTGGCCCTGGGGAGAGGACAAGACACCCCCCAAGCAGGGTTCTAGAGGGACTCAGGGCCTCTCCCTTCTGCCCGCTAGGAGGAACCAACCTCTTAGCCCTTCTCTTCACTCCAAGGGAAGAACGCTGGAAATCACTCTAAGGAGCCAAATCAGCCAACATGACATTCTTGGAGGTGCCAGATTTGCACACAGATAACCCAGGGCCAATCCCCAGCCACTTTGAGCAATGCCAGCAGTAATACCTGAGCACAGAGCCAGAAAGCTGCTAAAGCAAGTCTGGGTATGGGATAAGCACACCATTCCCCTAGATTTGAGGAAGGAAGAGCAAAATTCAGTGAGTGACTTCAAACCGTGCTTGTCCAAATCAGGGTTCATATCCACCCCAAAGGCCTACCAAAGCAGGTTGCTTCCCAATCAGTATGCCTTCTGGAAAGATCTTTTGTTCTTGTTTTCATCATAGAGCAGACACAGCGAAAACCCAGGAGACTGGGTGGAGGTGAGACACTCAAGAGAGAACAAAAAGGGGCCGGGCGGTGGCGCTAAAGGTAAGGTGCCTGCCTTCCCTGCGCTAGCCTTGGACGGACCGTGGTTCGATCCCCCGGTGTCCCATATGGTCCCCCAAGCCAGGAGCAACTTCTGAGCGCATAGCCAGGAGTAACCCCTGAGCGTTACCGGGTGTGGCCCAAAAACAAAAAAAAAAAAAAAAAAAAAAGAGAGAACAAAAAAAAAAAAAAAAGAAAAGAAAAATACCTGTCCTGGGGCACTTACTATCTGTAGGGCATTTGTCTTGCACATTGCCAACCCAAATTTGATCCCCAGCACCTCTAAACCCCACTGATTCTGCCAGGAGTTATTCTAGAGCTCAGAAACAGGAGTGAACCCCTGCCCTGGGGCCAGAGTGATAGTACAGTGGGGAAGGCACAAGTCTTACAAGCAGCTGACCAAGGCAGTTGGATTCAAGGCATTCCATAAGGTACCCCCCCCCCCAGGCCCTGTCAGGTGTGATTCCTGAGTGTGGAGCCAGGAGTTAGCACTGGTCATGCCAGGAGTGGCCCCAAATCAGTAATTTTAAAATACTAACAGAGGGGCCGGAGTGGTGGCACAAGCGATAGGGTGTTTGCCTTGCACACGCTAACCTAAGACTAACTGCATTTTGATCCCCAGCATCCCATATGGTCCCCCAAGCCAGGAGTGATTTCTGAGCACAAGAGCCAGGAGTAACCTCTGGGGTGTGGCCCAAAAAAAGCAAAAAGCAAAAACACATTAAAAAAAACAAACAAAAAACCCCAGAGAAACACATGCCTGGGGAAGGACACCACTGATGAGGTAAAGGAAAGCAAAAATGATTCACAGCCTGGAGTACAAAAGCCCTGGTGTAGGGTGTGGGTTGTACTAGTCCAAAAGGAAGGTTAAGAAGTGAAGACCATAGGAAGACATGGGTGTGGGTACCTTGTGACAACTGTGGAGCTGCCAGTCAAGTTAAAAAAATAATCTTGAGAGGGACAGAGCCAAAGCACATAGGAGAAGGCATTTTGCCTTGCAATACAGCTGACCCAAATTCAATACATCATCCTGACAACCTGCTATAAGTGATTACTTTCTGGGTTTTTCATTTTGGTTTTGGGCCACATATAGCAAGGGTACTCCTGACTCTGCACTCAAAAATCACTCCTGGCTGGCTTGGAGGGTCATATGGGAGACCAGGGATAGATCCTAGGTCAGGGCCCGGAGAGATAGCACAGCGGTGTTTGCCTTGCAAGCAACCGATTCAGGACCTAAGGTGGTTGATTCGAATCCCTGTGTCATATGGTTCCCCGTGCCTGCCAGGAGCTATTTCTGAGCAGACAGCCAGGAGTAACCCCTGAGCACCGCCGGGTGTGGCCCAAAAACCAAAAAAAAAAAAAAAAAAAAAAGATCCTAGGTCAGCCACATGCAAGTAAATGTCCTCCCCACTGTGCTATTGCTTCCGGCCCAACAGTGGTTTTATTTTCCAGGTATCAGGCAAGTAGAAGTCTTACAGATTCAAACCATATGGGAGAAATTTCAGGAGGATAACGCAAGGAGTGAGTTCTGAGCTCAGAGATAAGAGTAACAATGAAAAAAAAAAAAAAAAAGAAGAGGAGTAACAATGAGTACCAGGTATGATCAAAAGATAACAAAACAGAAAAAAAAATTTAGGGTGGGGCCAGAATGACAGCACAGCAGGTAGGGCATGTACCTTTCATGCTACTGATCTAAATTCAATCCCTGGCATTCCATATGGTTCCCAAGCCTACCAGAAGTGATTTCTGAGCTTAGAGCCAGGAGTAAACCCTTAGTGCAGGGTGTGGTCACCAAAACAAGAACAAAACCAAAACAAACAATAAACAAAAAATTCTAGGGGCCCGAGAAATAGACCAGTGGATAAAGAACTTGCCTTACACATAGCCAATCCAGGTCGATCCTTGGCAGCCAATAGTGTCCCAAGCCCTGCCAAGAGTGATGCCCGAGCGCAGAGCTAGAAGCCTGCCCTGAATGTCTCCTGGTGTCCCCCAAAACAAACACCCCCTCCCACCCCACAGAGCTGCGATAAACCTGAAATCCTGAGACCAATTAGTCAAATACCTCACCAGTATCAAGGTCTCAGTCTTGTATTGGTTTTATTGGCAGTTGGGGGGACAAACTCAGTCCCAAACACTGGAAACAGCCTGATTCAGAAATGGGGTAACCTCAAATGCTGTGGACTTATTTTATCGATTTATTTTTGTTTAGGGGCCACAGCAACAGAACTCACACTACTCAGGGCTGACTCTTGGCAAAGTGCAGAGGACTTTTTGAGGGTGCCAAAGATCAAACTCAGCAGGTCAGTTACATGCAAAGTAAGTGCCTTCCGCACTGTATGTCTCTTTAGCCCTGGGTGACTATGTATTCCTGTCTCCCACCATCGCTTTCTGAGCCCAGAGTTAGTCCCTACCTGGGGACAGGATGCCACATGGTGCATCCTCATCTTCTTGCCTCGAATAATTCCAAAGAGCAGCAGCAAAGCCCTGGAGAAAAGTCACAGTTGTGAGTACCACAGACAGCACAACCCCCTCCCCTGACCAGAAGTATATGTACTAGGGCTGGAAACAAACTGACAGGGCCACACCTCCAGGTATCAGCATCAACCCACATGGGGAGATGCAGCCAGAGGCTTCTTCCTCTCCTGAGGATGCAGAAGCGGGTAGGTATTGGGCTGTGAGGTGGACAGGAGTGCTGGCCTTGCTCTACAGGAAGGAAATTGCCTTTCTGAGCCAGGCATCCTCCCTAGGCCCCACAGAGCCCCTGCAAACCCAGGACAGAGGCTGACTCTGGGGCAGAAGCCCCCTCACACTAGCGCCCGCTTGCAAGCTGGCAGCAGCACCACCCAGCATTCAGGCTGGATGTAGTTCTGCCACAGGGACTCAGTGAGGACAAGCCCTCTGCTGCTCTCCTGCCTGGCCAGTGGGGATATGTTCCTCTAGGGGAACAGGGTCATCTCAGGGCTCAGGTATACACGAGTATCACCCCGGTTAAGTCCTGCTGGCCCATGGCTCCCCTTATTCCTCCTTTACACTAATCCCGGGGGCCAGAGAGATAGCATGAGGTAGGGCATTTGCCTTGCATGCAGAAGGACGGTGGTTCGAATCCTGGCATCCCATATGGTCCCCTGAGCCTGTCAGGAGCGATTTCTGAGCGTAGAGCCAGGAGTAACCTCTGAGCATTGCCAGGTGTGACCCAAAAACCACATATAAATAAATAAATATATATATAATAACCCCAATTAGCACATCTGAACCTCTTTTGTGGGAGAACATTTGTGGAAAGTGCCCAAACAGAATGCTATACAGCAAAATTAACCTAACATCCACAGTGCTTACTAATGATGTGACCTGTGCCTGGCAGTTGTAACTTTTAAAAGTCCATATAACTATTACGGGGACAATGGTGATAGTACAATGGAAGGGCTTTTGCCCTGCATGAGGCAGACGCAAGTTTGATGCCTGGGCACCATTACATTCTGGTGAGACCAAACAGGAGTTGATCCCTGAGTGAGCTCAGAGCAGAGTAAACCCTGCTGAGCATCTCTGGTGTGGCCCAACTCTCCCCCACCCCTCAAGTAATTATTTTTGCCTAATACCACCCAAAAAAAAAAAAAAAAAAAAAAGCTTTCCCAAAGTACTCACCTAAACAGCCCGAGTTCACCCAGTCACAGGAGAAATGGAGAGTGGAGGTACTCTGCAATTTGACAAGTGGTAAAAATCTTTATCTAGAACCACCACCAAAAAAAAAAAAAAAAAAAAGATCCAAATTCAGCATCAGAGTACATTTGCTTTGCAAGCAGTTCACCTGAACTTGATCCCTGGTACCCTATGGGTCTCTCTCGAGCCTGACAGGAGTGATCCCTGGGTGCGGCATCACTGAGGGTGATCCCTGACGGTGTGGTCTCCAAATAAAAATAAGTTTAAAAACAATCCCAGTGTTTCTAGGGCCAGAGCAATATACTGGACAGATGGTGCGGTGCTACTGCCTTGGAGCATGGCCACCAGTGAGTGATTCCTGAGTGCTGAGACAGCATGGCAGGGTGTGGACCAAAATAAAGGGGAAAAAAATCCGTCTGTTGGAAATCCCACCCATCAACAAGCCACGCCCCAGGTGACCCCGCCCCTCGTAGCAGCCAATGAACGTGAGGAACGGCGACGCGCTCTTTTCCCATTGGTGGAAGAGGCCCCGCCCTCTCTGTCAATCAGGTGGTTCAATTGTAGCTCCGGGACCTGCAGTCGGTCACGTGGGTGGTTAGGCCCTCCGGGACCATCGGGGGACGATCGAGACGCGAGCGGCCCCGCCACTCACCAGGCGGCCACGGGAGGCGCTGAGACCAGTCGGCCCTCGCGGTCCCCCTTCACCCGGGGCGCCACTCTCCGTCCGTTTCCCCACTGGAGCAACGGCGGCTGGAAGCCGGTTTGACGGTTGGACAGAAAAATGGCGCCCGGTGACGTCATTCTACTTCCGCCAGGGACCTTAAAGGGCCAGCTCCGGGTCAGGGCAGGTCATCTGTGACAGCTAAGGTGGATGTGTGCCAGGAAGTCTTTAGCAACACCAGTATGCCCCCCTCCCCCAAAAAAAGACAGTTTCATCAGTTTCTTACAGCTATCTTTGTACTTGGTAGGGTGCTGAGGATTAAATGAGGGGGCTCGCATAACAGATTTGTGTTACCTACTTATTGAATCACAATCAACTTTCTGGATTTTCATAAAATGAAACTGAAGGCTGGTAATGTGATCATACATGGGCCATACAGACATGACATAAATATGAGGTGATCCTCATATTTAAAAATTAAGTTCTTGAATTATTGGGCACACCCACAGCTCTACAATTGAAGGCAAATACTGAACATTTTTGTGTTTGTGTGTTTTTTCAGTGCCAGCACCAAACGCAAGGATCACCCAGATGTAAGGGAAATGCTCTGCAATGAGCTACATCCATGTGGTTTTGTTGTTTGTTTTTTGTAATTCATAAATGGAGCCAGATATTACAGGCAGGAAGATTCTTGCTTTGGGAGCTGCCCACCAAGGTTCTATTCTCAGCACTGCATATGGTCCCCTAAGCATTACCAGAAGTGATACTTATGTTCTGAGACAGCTTGAACTCTGCATATTGTACTAAGCTGGAAAAACTTATTTATTTTTGGTTTGGGGCCACACCCAGCAGCAACCAGTGGTTACTCCTGGCTCTGCTCTCAGAAATCTCTCCAGGCAGGCTTGGCAGCCCTACCACTGTGCTATCACTCCAACCCCATGTTATTTATACTTAAATAAAACAAAAACGAAATCAACACTCTGGAGATGGATTATAAATACAGCCAGCCTGGGTTTGATTTGTGGCTTATCATATGGTCCCCCAACTTGGCTAGGAGTGAACCCTGAGCACAGAGCACAGAGTGAGCCCTGAGCACTGCTGGGCATGACACCAACTCCTCAAAAAAAATTTTTTTTTGGAGGGGGGGTCCACACCCGGCAGTGCTCAGGGATTACTCCTGGCTCCACACTCAGAAATCACTCATGGCAGGCACAGGGGACCATATGGGATGCCGGGATTTGAACCAATGACCTTCTGCATGAAATGCCTTACTCCATGCTATCCCTCCAGACCCCTCAAAATTTTTTTTAAACAGAAAATATAAATGTTTTTTTCTACTGAGGTTGTAAAAAAAATGCTTAAATAAAATGCCGTTTTTTGTTTTGTTTTTTTGGGGGGCACCACCCGGCAGCACTCAGGAGTGACTCCTCGCTCTCTGCTCAGAAATCGCTCCTGGCCGGCTGGGGGGACCTAGAGGATGCCGGGATTCGAACCACGGTTGGTCCTGAGTTGGCTGCTGTCAAGGCAAATGCCCTACCGCTGTGCTATCTCTCCAATTCCTAAATAAAATGCATTTATACTAAGGTTGAGAAAACTGAAATTAGGAAAATATCTAAAGGCAACAGAGATCGCCTCTTTCTTCACACAGGATGCTCAGGTTGAATGTTGGTGATAGGATCAAAAGGGGACAAGGCGGGCCCGGAGAGATAGCACAGCGGTGCTTGCCTTGCAAGCAGCCGATCCAGAACCTAAGGTGGTTGGTTCAAATCCCGGTGTCCCATATGGTGCCCTGTGCATGCCAGGAGCTATTTCTGAGCAGACAGCCAGGAGTAACCCCTGAACACCGCCAGGTGTGACCCAAAAACCAAAAAAAAAAAAAAAAAAAGGGGGGGGGGGACAAGGCAGAATGAGATTAGAGATATGGCCTTAAACAAAAAGCATTACTGGGGGGTTGGAGCTATAGCACAATGGTAAGACTGACCTGGGTTCGATCCACAGCAACTCATATGGTCCCCAGAGCCTGCCAGGAGTGATTTCTGAGTGCAGAGCCAGGAGTAACTCCTGAGCATTGCCAAATGTGGCCTAAAAACTAAAACTAAAAAGGCATTACAACACAAGGCCAGAGAGATAGGTCTGTCTCTCTATCCCTGGCACACAGACAACCTGGGTTTTGTCCCTGGTATCCCATATGGTCCCCCAAGCCACACACACACACACACACACACACACACAAACACACACGAGTGCGCGTGGGCACACACACACACACACACACACACACACACACACAAAATGACCAGGGCCAGACCCACAACTGCTAATGTGGCTAAGACCCTTTTGTCCCTGGTATCCCATATGGTCCCCCAAGCCACACACACATACACACAAAATGACCAGGGCCAGACCCACAACTGCTAATGTGGCTAAGACCCTTTGTCCCTGGTATCCCATATGGTCCCCCAAGCCACACACACACACACACACACACACACAAAACACACACACACACACACACACACACACACACACAAAAAATGACCAGGGCCAGACCCACTACTGCTAATGTGGCTAAGACCCAAGGCTGAAAAGCAAAATGCTGACACTTGTAAGAAACACCAAGATTGGGCCCGGAGAGATAGCACAGCGGCATTTGCCTTGCAAGCAGCCGATCCAGGACCAAAGGTGGTTGGTTCGAATCCCGGTCCCCCGTGCCTGCCAGGAGCTATTTCTTTTTTTTTTTTTTGGTTTTTGGGCCACACCCAGTAACGCTCAGGGGTTACTCCTAGCTATGCACTCAGAAGTTGCTCCTGGCTTGGGGGACCATATGGGACACCGGGGGATCGAACCGCGGTCCGTCCAAGGCTAGCGTAGTCAAGGCAGGCACCTTACCTTTAGCGCCACCGCCCGGCCCCAGCCAGGAGCTATTTCTGAGCAGACAGCCAGGAGTGACCCCTGAGCACCGCCGGGTGTGGCCCAAAAACCAAAAAAAAAAGAAACACCAAGATTTAGGTGCAGGACTCTCCCACTGATATCTTCACGATGACTTGTGTGACTCACCCTAGATGTTTTCTCCTGTTTAGTCAGCTGAAAGGCTGAATTCTGACTCAGCATTCAGCTTGTGAGCTTGCTGCTGAGAGGGGCTCGGAGAAAACACTGCTGCTCACTTGGCCCAGGGTAGCCAAATAGCGGGGTCCTTCTCTGGAGTGGCAGCAACAGCACTTCCACAGAGACTGCATTGTCGCAGCCTCACACCCATACAGAAACGAAACGATTTACTCAGGTGGACTATTGTGACCTTGAGTTAATATCAGGGGATTGTATTATGAACTTCATAATTAGGTGTGAGGCCGTAGTGAAAACTTCCCACACCCATGAAACTTCCAGGGCTTCTAGAACTCTCATTACTGCTCACTGCTTAATGAATGCTCTGAGTAAATATCAAAGGTTTTCCACCATTCACCAGTGTGAATTACCCCATAACTATTAAGGTCTAAACACTGAGAAAAGAGCACCCTACATTCTTTACATGCTTACTAAGGTTTCTCTTCAGGATGCATTTTTGTTTATATTTTGGGGCCTCCCTAGAAATGCTCGGGCGTTACTATCAGCTCTGCATTCAGAAATCACTCCTGGAAGTAGGGCTAGAGCACAGCAGTAGGGCTTTTGCCTTGCACATGGATGACCCAGGAAGGACCCAAGTTCGATTCTGGCATCCCATATTGTCCTCCAAAGCTGCCACAAACGATTTCTGAGCAAAGAGCCACGAGTATCCCCTGAGTGTTCAGGTGTGGCCCCAAAGCAAAACAAAACAACAAAAAAGAAACTACTCATTGCAGTACATGGGGGACCATATGATCTCTCTCAAATACAATTTCCTCTATGTATAGTAAGCTGTGTGTACGTTCAAAGGTTTGAATACACAGCCAAAAATAAATTTCTGGGGCTGGAGAGGTGGTGCTAGAGGTAAGGTGTCTGCCTTACAAGTGCTAATCAAGGAAGGACCGAGGTTCAATTCCCTGGCATCCCCTATGGTCCCCCCAAGCCAAGGTCAATTTCTGAGCCCTTAGCCACGAGTAACCCCTGAGCATCTAATGGGCGTGGCCCAAAAAACCTAAAATAAATAAATAAATAAAATTAATTTCTTAGTGAGCCAAAGAGAAAGCAATGCAAATAGGATATTTGCCTAGAAAGTTTCTAACATGAGTTTAATTTCCATCTTCCCATAGATTCCCCAAAGCACCGCCAGGAATAATTCCTGAGTGAAGAGGAAGGATTTAGCTTGAGCATCATTAGTTTGGTGCCAAAAGAAAAACAAACAAAATTTTTTTTTGGATTTTCAAAAATCAGCTCAGAGCTATATTATGGCAGAAAAGTGTTTACCTTGCAAGTAGTAAACCCAGATTCAACCCCTGGCATATCATAAAGTCCAAAGCCCAGCAAGAGTGAATAAAGAAACATAGGGCCAAGAATAATCCTGAATAAAATCAATGAGTAGACTTCAAAATAAAAGGAGAATAAAAATTTACTAGGGAATCTCAAAAACTAATAATCCAAAGGCAAAGGCAAGCATGGAGTAAGAGAAGGCCGAGGGGCCTGAGAGGGACAGTCTGTCCTGGAGGCTATGCAGCCAGGCTGAGAACACAGTGCAGAGTGAAGGCACAGAATCTCTGTTCTAAAGCCCAGAGAAACTGAAAAGAACAAAGTCAAGACAACAAAGTTCCAGATCATTCTGAGACTCAGTATCAAGGATAGTGAACTGAAATGAGAGAAGCCCCCCACCAACACCACCAGTGCCTATCACCCATACTCATGAACATGACAGGAGTGACTCCTCAGCACAGAGGTGGGAGGAACCCCTGAATGCTGCCTAGCATGGCCCCAACATATACACATTCAAAATAAAGCTGAAGGTCTGAGCCAATGGACTGGGACAGAGTTGCTAGCTGTGTGTGGATCTGGCCTCACACTACGGGGGGGGGGGGGGGGGGGGACGGGGACGGGGGACTTCAGCCCTGAGCCCCACATCTTGCCTGATGGAGAGGGGCTGACTCTGGCAAAGAAGCCTATACACAGTGCCCCCTATACTCAGACTGGAAATGGCTCTGACACAGGGACTTGGGGGGGGGGGGGGGGCAAGCTCTCTGCTGCCCTCTGCCATATGGTTCCCTGAGCCCACTCCAAATGATCCCCGAGTGCAAAGCAGGAGTAAGCCCTGAATATAACCAGGTATGGTTCAAAAACAGCAAAAATTGAATATGGGGGGCCGGAGAGAAAGCATGGAGGTAAGGTGCTTGCCTTGCATGCAGAAGAACGGTGGTTCAAATCCCGGCATCCCATATGGTCCCCTTAGAGCCAGGAGTAATCCCTGAGCGCTGCTGGGTGTGACCCCCCCCCCCCAAAATTAAATATGGGGCCAGAGAGAAAATGCAGCCATAAGTTCCCAGGGTACTCCAGGTGTGTATCCTGTAGTGCCGACCTAGAAGGTCCTCAGCAGTGCATAGTATGCCTCACTACCAAGAAATGATTTTTACTCTGTGTATGGACATTGAGGAAAGTGAATCCAGTGAAAACTTTCCCACATTCCTTCCACACAAGTAGGTCCTCTGCAATCTCATATGGGCAAGAAGGTCTGAGAAATTTGGTGTTTTCCATTTTTGCCTCTTGCTCAGTGCTGGGGCTAAAGCTACATATAAGACAGTGAAGAAGGAACTAGATTGGCAAGAGGCCAACCTGGATCTGATCCTCGGCATCCCACAGGGTCCCTAGGACACCACTAGAGGTCATTCTAGAGCCAAGAGTCAAGAGTAACCTCTGAATATTGCAGGGGTTGGCCCCAATGTAAACAAAAAGAGGATTCACTGTAGCATTATGGTTGCTCACCTCACAGACCTTCTGGAACCAGTGGTCCAGATACTAGGCCCAGAGTTGGAGTAAAGAATGACAGACACTGGGGCCGGAGAGATAGCATGGAGGTAAGGCGTTTGCCTTTCATGCAGAAGGTCATCGGTTCAAATCCCGGCGTCCCATATGGTCCCCCGTGCCTGCCAGGAGCAATTTCTGAGCATGAAGCCAGGAGTAACCCCTGAGCACTGCCGGGTGTGACCCAAAAACCACAAAAAAAAAAAAAAAAAGAATGACAGACACTATGGCTTGACCTGACAGTCCTGTGCCCTAGGCTATTTTTGCTTCTTTATTCAATTCTCAATCACCATCCTGCTGGCTCCCATATCTTAGACCCCTTCTATTATCCTATAGGGGAAGTATAAAAGCTGGGAGACTGGCCTAGTTAAGGCCTGAGCAAAAATCCTGGTGCCAGACCCTTTCCTGTAGGTTGAAATAATGGAACCTCTAAAGCAACAGCAATTCCAGAGGCTGAACTTGTTTCACTCTGGGCTACTGTGACCCTGGAATTGATATCAGGGGATCACAAGTGAGAATGAAGCTCACAATTAAGTGTGAGGCTGTGGTGAAAGTTCCCCACATATATGTAGGGCCTCTATAACTGTGATCAAAAAGTGTTGGACAAGTGTTGAAGGCATTTCTCCATTCCAAACATGTGTGGGGTTTCACACCAGTGTGAATTCCTACATGGCTATTCAGGTCTGAACACTAAAGATAGGCCTCACCACATTGCTTACATGCTTAGGAAGTTTCCACTCCTGAATATTTTTTTTTTGTTTTTGTTTTTTTTGTGGTTTTTGGGTCACACCTGGCAGTGCTCAGGGGTTATTCCTGGCTCCATTCTCAGAAATTGCTCCTGGCAGGCACGGGGGACCATATGGGACACTGGGATTCGAACTGATGACCTTCTGCATGAAAGGCAAATGCCTTACCTCCATGCTATCTCTCCAGTCCCACTCCTGAATATTTTTTTTTTTTTTTTTTTTTTTTTTTTTTTTTTTTTTTTTTTGGGCCACACCCGGCAGTGTTCAGGGGCTACTCCTGGCTGTCTGCTCAGAAATAGCTCCTGGCAGGCACGGGGGACCATATGGGACACCGGGATTCGAACCAACCACCTTTGGTCCTGGATTGGCTGCTTGCAAGGCAAACACCGCTGTGCTATCTCTCCGGGCCCACTCCTGAATATTTTTATTTGGGGGCAACACCTGACAATGCTAAGGAGTTCCTCTTGGCTCTGCTCTTGGGAATCCCTCCTGGCTTCTTGCCTCTATGAATATTCATATGCCTACCAAGGTATGAGGATTGAGCAAAAGCTTTCCCACACTCCTGACATTTATAACGCTTCTCTCCAGTGTGAATATTCATGTGCGTAGAAAGGTGTGAGGAGCGAGTGAAGCCCTTCCCACACTTCCTACATGAAAAAGGTTTCTCTCCAGTGTGAATGTACATGTGCCTAGTAAGGTAGGCTGATTGACTGAAGGCTTTCCCACACTCCTGACATGAATAAGGCTTCTCCCCTGTATGAATATACATGTGTACAGTTAGCTGTGAGCATCGAGCAAAGACCTTCCCACACTCTGGACACGTATAACGCTTCTCTCCAGTATGAATATTCATGTGCCTCGTTAGGCGTGCCGTTAGAATAAAGGCCTTCCCACACACCTGACATACATGACGTTTCTCTCCAGAGTGAATACTCATGTGCTTAGTAAGGTATGCTGACTGAGTAAAGGCCTTTCCACATTCCTGACATGTATAAGGCTTCTCTCCTGTGTGGTTATTCATGTGAGCAGAAAGATGAGAGGACCGAGTGAAGCCCTTGCCACACTCCTGACAGGTATAAGGTTTCTCTGTAGTATGAATATACAAGTGGCTAGTCAGGCTTGAAGATTGAGTGAAGGCCTTCCCACACTCCTGACATCTATAAGGCTTCACTCCAGTATGAATATTCATGTGTACAGTCAGCTGGGAAGATTGAGTGAAAGCCTTCCCACACTCCTGACATCTATAAGGCTTCTCTCCAGTATGAATGCTCATGTGCCTACTAAGATTGGAGGATTGAGCAAAAGCTTTCCCACATTGCTGACACTGATACTGCTTCTCTCCTGTATGGACATTCATGTGCTTAGTGAGGGACGAGGATCGAATGAAGGCCTTGCCACACACTGAACATTTATGACGCCTCACTCCACTATGAATCTTTCTGTGCCTTCTAAGGTAGGCTGACTGAGTGAACGCCTTCCCACATGCCTGACATATATAAGGCTTCTTTCCTGTGTGAATATTCATATGTGCAGTAAGCTGTGAGTGTTTAGTGAAAGCCTTCCCGCACTCCTGACATGTATGAAGCTTTCGCTGTGTCTGGACTTCCTTAGGGTCACTCAGTTCTGACAGTTTTGTCAGAGCGTGTCCATCCTGCTGACAGTCTGAGACATCCTGCGCACTGGAAGTGTTCCAGGGTACATCATAGTGCAGTGCACACAGAAAGGACCCCCCACATTGCTTACACTTGGTCGGCTCCACTCCATGAAGAATGTTACTGTGAGACTGTTGCCAAGAGGGACTTGGAGCAAACACGGCTGTTTGCTTGGCCCAGGGTAGCCCCACCATAGTGGTTCTTTTCCAGGAACTGGGTGGAGCAGATTCAGGGGCGCTGTGTCCAGTGGTTGGTTTCTCGGCAGAGAGCACGCTCTTTTCACTCTGACCCACTTCTGAATAGATGTCTCCTGAGTCCTCACTCCCATCAGGGTGTGGGTAGAATGGTTCTCTCCAGACTGTGTCCCATAGTACAAGATCATTCTTGCCCCCCTGGGACTGGCTGTTTCCCTGTGGAAGAGGAGAGGGTTAGTCCAATTACTTCTCGCACTCTCTCTCTTCACAGTTATCTTTGTTTAAAACCAGGCCCCAAGTATGATTTCAACCACAAAACTCCAATTGTCCACATATGTCTGTGAAGAAAAGCAGCTATCCATTAAAGAATATGCTTAATTGGGCTGGAGAGATATCTTAGTGGTAGGACATTTGTCTAGCAGATGGCCAACCCTGAAGTGATCACCAGCATCCCATATGTCCCCTGAGCCCACAAGGAGTGATTTCTGAACGCAGAGCCAAGAGTAGCTAAAATCCGAATAACAAAATAATATGCTTAGTTAGGTAATAGTTTGAGCAGAGGGGTAGGAAAGGTGATTTCTGTTTTTTTTTTTTTTGTTTTTTTTTTGGTTTTTGGGCCACACCCTGTGACGCTCAGGGGTTACTCCTGGCTATGCGCTCAGAAGTTGCTCCTGGCTTCTTGGGGTACCATATGGGACGCCGGGGGATCGAACCGTGGTCCGTCCTAGGCTAGCGCAGGCAAGGCAGGCACCTTACCTCCAGCGCCACCGCCCAGCCCCGAAAGGTGATTTCTGGAACCTACATGACAAATTACCAGATTCCCAATGTAAGGCCCTCTTGGTGAGTGTTAAGTTGCACCTTTTTATTTTATTTTATTTTTTTGGGTCACATCCAGCAGTACTCAGGCATTACTTCTGGCTCTGCACTCAGAAATCACTCCTGGCAGGCTCAGGGGACCATATGGGATGCCGGGATTTGAATCACTGTCCATCCTGGATCAGCTGCATGCAAGGCAAATGCCCTACCGCTGTGCCATAGGACAGCACAAAAGGCAGGTGCAGTGCAGCATCCAGCCCAGGTTTCAATCCTCAACATCCCATAGGGTTCCTAAGCCAAAAGAAACCCCTGAATGTCACCAAATATGGCCCGAAAACAGATCAAAAGATCCACTATAGGCAGATTCCTCCCAAACATCAATGACTTTACTTTCCTTTTTAGTTTTTTTTCTTATTGGGCCACACCCGATGACACTCAGGGGTTACTCCTGGTTATGTGCTCAGAAATCACTCCTGGCTTGGGGGACCATATGGGTTTCTGGGGATCGAACCATGGTCTGGTCCATCCTAAGTTAGCGAGTACAAGGCCAAATACTTGTACAAGCACAAATGCCCTACCGCTTGTGCCACCGTTCCGACCCCTTTAATTTTTTTTAAATATATATGGCTTCTCCACCAGGCAGGCTCATGTTTACTATAGCTGTATGCTCCCTGATCATACATGGTGGGGTTTGGGAAGCAATATACAGTGGTGAGGATGAAACCAGGCTTTCATCCCCACAGATAGTGAGAAAACACCTTTCCACTGGAATATAGATCTAGCCAACAAATGATGAGTGTAAACGCTCAAGCTAACCTTTTTGAAATAAAAACCAAAGTTTTTCTTCTCTCCCTAGCCCCTTTACCTCACAAATCACAGAATGTCTTTGGTCAGAAAAATACTACTAATATCCTTAGATTAGTAAACTTATTGAATTGACTTTAAGTCTCAGGTGGGCTAATGGGAGACTTCTTCCCACATTAGGCTCTGAATCCTCCCAGCAGTGCAGAGACCACAGATGGGATGATGAAGCTGGAACCCAGGGCCCCACAATACAAACCCTATGTGTTTGCAGCACTAAGCTATCCTACCACCACATAAAAATATTGATTTGGAATCCAAATCTTACCGTATTACTCCAACGGGAAGATCCCATTCCAAAAGTAAACTGCGGAAAGGACAAGTCCTGAACTGGTGGTCTGCTTTCTAAAATCAAACCAAATATGCAATGTAAGTATCTGTTGAGAGGCTAGAGCATTAGCATGGTGAGGAGGGCATTTCCCTTAAGACCGCCAACCCTTATTTGATGCTTGATATTCCAGATGGTACCCGTTCTGGCATATGGCATGCCTGAGCACTGCTAGATATGGCCCCCAAACAAACAAACAAAAATAGTTGTGAGAAACCTGGTTAAATAAAAGAGTGACTATATGTTGTTTATAGGTAAAAGGAAACATGGGTTAGGAGATTGCAATGTGGAGCTTGGCAAAATCCACATTAATGTTGTACTGATCACCCTTGTGAATGATTTAATCAGACAGAAAAAAAATATTTCTGAGTGGACCAGAGAGAAAGTAGGCAAGGAAAGTATTTGCTTCACATGTGACTGGCAAAGTTCAATTCCTAGGGCCCGGAGAGATAGCACAGCGGCGTTTGCCTTGCAAGCAGCCGATCCAGGACCTAAGGTGGTTGGTTCGAATCCCGGTGTCCCATATGGTCCCCCGTGCCTGCCAGGAGCTATTTCTGAGCAGAAAGCCAGGAGTAACCCCTGAGCACCGCCGGGTGTGGCCCAAAAACCAAAACCGAAACAAAACAAAACAAAACAAAACAAAAGTTCAATTCCTGGCAACCCATATAGTCCCCAAAACATTGCCAGTAGTAATTTCTGAGTATGGAGGAAAGAGTAATCCCTGAAAATCACTAGGTTACTCCCAAAAGGAAAAATAAAGTTCTTAAATTCTCAAGCATTCAGGCCATATCAATAGTATAGGAAAAAGGGTGTTTACTTTGAAAACAGTGCACCCAGGTTTGATCACCGGCATCACAATTGATCCCTGAGCTCAGAAGTAGTAGTTGAAAAGCATGGGACCAGGAGGGACCCCTACACACAATCACCAAAGAGCCTCAAAAAAGGAGAGAAGGGCCGGAGATATTAGCACAGCAGTATGGCGTTTGCTTTGCACACAGATGATCCAGGAAGGATGGTGGGCTCGAATCCCGGCATGCCATATAGTCTCCACGCCTGCCGGGAGTGATCTCTGAGCACAGAGCCAGGCAAACCCTGAATGCCACTGGGTGTGACCCAAAAACCAAAGAGAGAGAGAGAGAGAGAGAGAGAGAGAGAGAGAGAGAGAGAGAGAGAGAGAGAGAGAGAGAGAGAGAGAGAGAGAGAGAGAGAAAGAGAGAGAGAGAGAGAGAGAGGAGAGAGAGAGAAGCATTCCTGGTGGATCTCAAAAATCAAGGTAATGGGGGACCGACAAGGTGGCGCTAGAGGTAAGGTGTCTGCCTTGCAAGTGCTAGCCAAGGAAAGGACCACAGTTTGATCCCCGGCATCCCATATGGTCCCCCCCAAGCCAGGGGCAATTTCTGAGCGCTTAGCCAGGAGTAACCCCTGAGCATCAAACGGGTGTGGCCCGAAAAACCAAAAAAAAAAAAAAAAAGTCAAGGTAATGGGGACCGAAGAGATAACATGGAGGTAAGGCATTTATTTGCCTTGCATGCAGAAAGACGATGGTTCAAATCTCGGCATTCCATATGGTCCCTGAGCCTGCCAGGGGTGATTTCTGAGTATAGAGCCAGGAGTAACCCCTGATCTCTGCCGGGTGTGACCCAAACACCAAAAAGAAAAAAAAAAATCAAGGTAATGATCCAATGGCAAGTATAGAAACAGAAGGGAAGGGAAGAGGGGCGTCCAGATGTGCCTGAGAAAGGCACTCCAACTGGGGCTGTGCAGCCAGGCTGAGAGCACAGATGGGGGATGAAGGCTCAGAAACTCAGAATCTGTTCTAAAGGCCCACAGACAGGAAACAAAAGGAGCAAAGCCAACTCCAGATCGTTTTGGGATTGAGCATAAAGGGCAGTAAATGGGAGTGAGAGAGGCCCCGCACCCCTGATCCAGCAGCCTGACTCCCTGTGCCCAGCACAAACATCTCACACATGCCCATGAAGCTCCACATCTGCCGCAAGGCCTGAGACTGAGGGGCTCATGCCATACTCACCTGTAAACATACCTCTCTTCGACCTCCCCAGGGCTCCTCCTTCCAACCAGGAGATCAGTGCTGGCTTCCCCCCACAATGCCCTGCCAGAGAGGGAGGATTTTGGGGTTAGAGATAGGGAAGGGGATAGCAACCACAACTGAGTCTTGGTCCCTAAGGAAAGTAGCCAAATCACAGAACAAAGAATAGAATCTCTGCTCTCCATATAAACATTGGCTATTATACAAGACCCAAAAATATCATAAAGTTTAGGGCTGGAGCTGGAGTGATATACTGTGGGTAGAGCATTTGCCTTGCACTCAGCCAACCCTGAGTTCGATTCCTGGATTCCCATATGGTCCCTGGAGCCAGCCAGAAGTAATTCCTGAGTTAGAACCAGGAGTAACTCCTGAGTGCCACTGGGTGTGACCCAAAAACTCTCCCCCAAAATGTGGGGGCTGGATGGGGCTGGAACAATAGCACAGCAGCAGCGGTGTTTGCCTTGCAAGCAGCCGATCCAGGACCAAAGGTGGTTGGTTCGAATCCCGGTGTCCCATATGGTCCCCCATGCCTGCCAGGAGCTGTTTCTGAGCAGACAGCCAGGAGTAACCTCTAAGCACTGCCGGGTGTGGCCCAAAAACCAAAACAAAAATAAACAAAAACAAACAAACAAACAAAAAAAACAATAGCACAGCAGGAAAAATGTTTGCTTTGCATGCAGTGAAGCAGGTATTTTTTGTGGTGGAGTGCAAGCAAATCCCAGCAGTACTCAGGAATTATTCAAAACTCCTGGCAGGCTATGTACTACATGGGATTCTGGAGATCAAGTCAGGGTTGGCCGTGTGCAAGGCAAACTTTTTTTTTGTTTGTTTTTGTTTGTTTTTTTTTTGGGCCACACCCGGCGATGCTCAGGGGTAATCCTGGCTGTCTGCTCAGAAATAGCTCCTGGCAGGCATGGGGGACCATATGGGACACCGGGATTCGAACCAACCACCTTAGGTCCTGGATCGGCTGCTTGCAAGGCAAACACCGCTGTGCTATCTCTCTGGGCCCAAGGCAAACTCTTGTACCCGCTGTGCTATCACATTAGTCCCAGACCGGGTTCTACCCCTGGTGTCCAAGTTGGTTCCCCAAGGATGCCAGGAGTAATTTGTGAGCACAAGGCCAAGAGTAACCTTTAAACGCCACAGGAAGTGACCCTAAAACAAAACAAAACAAACAAAAAAAATACTAAGAGTCTGGGGCTGGAGTGGTGGCGCAAGTGGTAGGGTGTTTGCCTTGCACGCACTAACCTAGGATGAACTATGGTTAGATCCCCTGACATCCCATATGGTTCCCCAAGCCAGGAGCGATTTCTAAGCGCATAGCCAGGTGTAACCCCTGAGCATCACTGGGTGTGGCCCAAAAACAAAAACAAAAAAACAAAAACTAAGGATCTGGAGTGATAGTACAGTGGGAAGGGCACTTGCCTTGCATAGGGGCACCCCTGGCTTGAACCCCAATACCACCAAGTACTACAGGGTTGACTCCTGAGTGCAGAGCCAGACAGCCCCACTTCTGCTGGGTATAACCCCAAAAGAACAAAACAGTCGAAGTGTATCCTGGGATATACCACAATAAACAGGAAAACATCTTTATATTCAGGAGCATCAGGTTTGATCCCCTGCAATATGCCATCCCCCAAGAGATCAGGAGGTGCTGATTCCATGCGGAATATAACAAATTGTGACCAAAACTTAAGTCACACTTGCTCACATTCACATTGGACTCATTGTGGGTTGGGATATTAATACAGAAGAGAGGACTTTACCTTGTACAAGGCTGATCCACATTTGATTGTTAGCTCCCCAAGTGATCCCTGGACAATTCCAGTAGTCCTTAAGAATAGTAGTTAGAGGGGCCAGAGAGATAGCATGGAGGTAAGGCGTTTGCCTTTCATGCAGGAGGTCATCAGTTCGAATCCCGGCGTCCCATATGGTTCCCCGTGCCTGCCAGGAGCAATTTCTGAGCATGGAGCCAGGAGTAACCCCTGAGCACTGCTGGGTGTGACCCAAAAACCACAAAAAAAAAAAAAAAAAAAAAAAAAAAAAGAATAGTAGTTAGAGCAAGCTCTGAGGACTCATGTGTGGCCAAGAGCTTCCCCAAAATTACAAAAATTGAATGACTTGTATTGGGAGAATTTGGGAATGCACCCCGCAGTGGTCAGAGATGACCTCTGGATGTTTAGAGCAAAAAGTGGAGCCAGGATCAAACCCGGTTCACCCTGGTCCAGAGAAAGACCTGACACCCTGTACTATCTCATTAGGACTATGAAATGATATTTAAAACTATAAAGTTGGACTGATCTAAGAAGTCAAGTCAGGGGCTAGGAGTGAGAACAATAGGGAGGGGCTTGACTTTGGGAGTCTGCAAAGTCACGTTCCCTGTTGAACTGGATACCTGACCGATTTATGGCCCCCAAACTACTGTGTCTGTCCCACCCAGCCCGACGGCTGCTCTCACCTACTGCCAACAGGTACTGGTAGGTCTCCAGCATCACGTCTCTGTAGAGCTTCCTCTGAAAGGTGTCCAGGCACGACCATTCCTCTGGAGAGAAGCTCACGGCCACATCGGGGAAGGACACCGCGTCCTGAACCAGCACACATAGGAGCAGGTCAGGGACTAGACTCACACATGACCAGCTAGGAGACAGCACAGTGGTAGGGCATTTGCCTTGCACACAGCCAACCCAGGACGGACCCTGGTTCAATTCCTGGCATCCCATATGGTCCCCCAAGCCTGCCAGGATCGATTATTTTTTTCTTTGGTTTTTGGGTCACACCCAACGGTGCTCAGGAGTTACTCCTGGCTCTGCGGTCAGAAGTCATTGCTAGCAGGCTCAGGGGACCTTATGGGATGCCAAGATTCAAACTGGGGTCTGTCTGTGTTGGCTGCATGCAAGGCAAACGCCTTACTGCTGTGCTATTGCACTGGCCCCCTAGGAGCAATTTCTGAGCACAGAGCCAGGAATAACCCCAGAGTGCTGTCAGGTATGAGCCAAAAATGAAAAAATATTTTAAAAAATGCTAAAAATGCACCAGTCCCACCTGTCCCCAAAGCCTGCCTCTGGGAACAAGGGACAAAAAGGTAATTTCAGAGTTCAGTGAGTGAATCAAACCTGTACTTGGCCTTATCAACACTCAGGATTCACTCCCGAACAAATCTCTCCTGGCAGTTAAAAATGACCCAACTTAGGAACCTATGTCTTGGGCCTGGAGAGATAGCACAGCGGCGTTTGCCTTGCAAGCAGCTGATCTAGGACCAAAGGTGGTTGGTTTGAATCCCGGTGTCCCATATGGTCCCCTGTGCTTGTTAGGAGCTATTTCTGAGCAGACAGCCAGGAGTAACCCCTGAGCACCGCCGGGTGTGGCCCAAAAACCAAAAAAAAAAAAAAAGGAACCTATGTCTTACAGAGAGAACTTTTGTTCCTGTTTCCCATTTGAACTACCATGCCATCGGACTGCAGACAAAGAAGCTTTGAAAGCGTGACTGGTTTACTGAGGAGAAATGTGGCTTTGGGAAAGAGGTGAGACGCTGCAGGGGGAAGGAGAAAAGAGCTAAACTGTATGTCCTGGGTCTGGAGAAACAAAAAGGGTGCAGAAAGGGCTAACTTGAGGTCAATTTGAGGTACACAAAAGAGTCACCTGATGTCTCCAGAAGTGACTCCTATGTAAACAGCTTATAAAAAACCATGAGCAGAGAGCTGGGGAGAGAGCACAGCGGTAGGGCATTTGCTTTGCACGCACACAGCTGATTTGAACAGATAGTGGTTGGAATCCCAGCCTCCCATATGGTCCCCCATGCCTGCCAGGAAGAATTTCTGAGTGCAGAGTCAGGAGTAATCTCTGAGCACAGCTGGGTATGACCCCCCCCCCCAAAAAAAAAAAAAAAAAAGGAAACTGAGCAGCGGCACTCTGGCACAAATTTTAAATCAAAACCATCAGGCATAGCACAGCGCAAGCACAAAGCAACAAAACTAAAACAAAAATAAAAAACAAAATAAAAACCAATAAGGAGGGGCTGGAGCAGTGGTACAAGCAGTAAGGCATTTGCCTTGCTCTTGCTAGCCTAAGACAGACTGTGGTGGGGGATTCAAAAAAAAAAAGACAGACTGTGGTTCAATCCCCTAGTGTCCCATATGGTCCCCCAAGCCAGGAATGATGTCTGAGCGCATAGCCAGAAAGGAGTAACCCCTGAAGGTGTGGTCCATAAAAACAAAAAAAGAAATAGAAAAGACCAATAAGGAAATGCACACGCAGGAAAAGACTCAGCAGCGTTCTTTCCAATGAAAGTTCGGGGTCCCTCAGCAATGTGTGTTAAGTTATACTGGCATAGAGGGTCTTTAGTAAAGACAGAAAGAAGACATGGGTGCAGCAGCAAAACACAAAAGACTTTGGGGCTCGGAGATAGCATGGAGGTAAGGCGTTTGCCTTGCATGCAGAAGGACGGTGGTTCGAATCCCAGCATCCTATATGGTCCCCCAAGCCTGCCAGGAGCGATTTCTCAGTGTATAACCAGGAGTAACCCCGTGACCCAAAACCCAAAAAAAGAAAAAAAGAAAAAAAAAGAAAGACTTTCTGCTTGACCAACAATGGGGTGCACATGCCTTGGATGGGGCTGTCACAGGCTGACTCCACAACACCCCATATAGTCCCCCCAAGCCCAGCAAGTATAATTTCAGGTATGGTGCCAAAAACTAGAAATAAGTCAAAGAGCTATTAGGTGAGGCGGTAATGATGATTCATGGCAGAAGTCCCAGGACCAAGGATTCCTTCCCCACCAACATCCAGGTCAATATTACCAGAAGTTAATCCCTGGAATCCAGCACCCAAATAGGGTCTTAGACCTGCCTGGGGTGACAAAGACCAGAGTCAGGAGTAAGGTCTGAGCATCACCTGATGTGGCCCTTAAACCTAAAGGGCCTGGAGAGATAGCGCAGCGGTGTTTGCCTTGCAGGACCAAAGGTGGTTGGTTCGAATCCCGGTGTCCCATATGGTCCCCCGTGCCTGCCAGGAGCTATTTCTAAGCAGACAGCCAGGAGTAACCCCTGAGCACCGCCAGGTATGGCCCAAAAACCAAAAAAAAAAAAAAAAAAAAAAAAAAAAAAAGACAATAAAAAAAGAACAAAAGTAGCCTCCATCTACAGAAACAAGCACCAGTCCCAGAAGTCACAACCTAGCCCCAGAATTCTTCCTGAAACATCTCTTGGCCCAAGGCTCTGTAGGATGCCCACTCCTGTCCATGTCCCCACACTTCTCTGAGACCACACTCGCCCCCTACCTGAGGACAGAATGGAAAATGGTCGGGACCCATCTTTTCTGGCTGGATTACTCCTAAACCGCAGCAGGAAGCCCTGGAAAAAAGTCATAGCTGTAAGCAACAAAGATAAGCACAACCCCCAGCCCTGATTAGAGGTGCCTGCACTAGGCCCAGAAACACCCTGAAGCGCCACACTCTGGACACCATTTCTGACCCACATGGGGAGATGTAGCCAGATGCTCCTTTCTCTCCTGGGGAGGGGGAGGGCTATTATGGGTACAGGAATGCTGGCCTCCTCCTACAGCCTTAAGCTCTGATCCTCTCTGCACCTCACACAATTCCTCCAAGCCCAGGACAGGGCCTTACTCTGGGGCAGGAGTGTCCTCTGCAAGGTGAAAAGCAGCACTGCCCCCTGTACTCCCCCCAGAAGTGCCCTGAGACAGGACTTGGCAGATATATCTTCTGCTGTCCTCTTGCCTGGCCAGTGGGGACATGGACCTGGGGATGACCTCCCTGGGATGAGAATTAACTCAGACATGATGGACACAGGCACCAACCAGCTCCTTTGTGCTGAATCCTACTTGATCCTAACCCTGATCAGCACACCTGAATCCAGAATCCAGTACTTGCTCCTTTGTGAAAGAACATGTGGAAAGCACCCAAGCAGAGTGCTGTACAGCAAAACTGTTCTAATATCCACAGCGTTTACTAAGGACTGTGATGTGACCTGTGTCTGACACTTGGGGCTTCTGGAATAAAATCTACTATTTACAATAAATATGTCCTGGGGGGGGAGAGAACAATAGTACAGTGGTGATTGTGTTTTCTCTGCAGGTGGCTGATCTAATTGTATACTTGGGCTCAACCTATGTGTATCTGAACCCCATTGGATCTGGCTCAACTTCCCCTTGCAAAAATACCTATTTTGGGGGCCGGAGTGGTGGTGTAAGTAGTAGGGTGTTTGCCTTGCATATACTAACCTAGAATGAACTGAGATTCAATCCCCACATTCCATATGGTCCTTCAAGCCAGGAGCGATTTCTGAGCGCAGTGCCAGGAATAAGGCCTGAGCATCACCGGGTGTGGTCCAAAAGCAAACAAACAAAACAAAAAACTATTTTGCATGAAATTCTTTCTTCTCAAAAAAAGTTAAAATAAAGACATTCCCTCTTCACAAATAAAACCCTTTCCCAATGTATTCATCCCAAAGCCTGGCATCACCAGGTCACAGAGGAATGGAGATTAGGAGATGCTCTGCAACTTAACATAAATAAAGATACTGTTGGGCCTGGAGAAATAGCACAGTGGCCTTTGCCTTGCAAGCAGCCGATCCAGGACCAAAGGTGGTTGGTTCAAATCCCAGTGTCCCATATGGTCCCATGTGCCTGCGAGGAGCTATTTCTGAGCAGACAGCCAGGAGTAACTCCTGAGCAACGCCGGGTGTGGCCCAAAAACTACACACACACACAAAAAAAGATACTGTTTATCTGGGAAAAAGAATTCAAAAGGTGGGGCCAGAGAGATAGCACAGCAATAGGGCATTTGCCTTGCATACAGCTGACGAGGGAGGGACCTGGTTCGATTTCTGGTATCCCATATGGTCCCTCAACCTGCCAGGAGTGATTTCTGAATACAGAGCCACTGAGTGTGGCCCAGAAATCAATCAATCAGTCAATAAATCATAAATAAATTTAAAAAAATAATTAAAAAAATAATTCAGGGGCCAGAGAGATAGCATGGAGGTAAGGCATTTGCCTTTCATGCAGAAGATCATCGGTTCGAATCCTGGTGTCCCATATGGTCCCCCGTGCTTGCCAGGAGCAATTTCTGAGTATGCAGCCAGGAGTTACCCCTGAGCATTGCTGGGTGTGACACAAAAACCACACACACACAAAAAAAGACCACAAAAATAGAGGAGCAGTGAGAGACCCTTGCCTTACTATTTCATAATAGTGGGCTGACTCTGGGGGCAGGAACTCCGAAAACTAGCACCTCTTGCAGGTCCACAGTAGCGTCACACCTTGAATTCAGCTCAGAAGTGGCTCTGCAACAGGGACTCAGGGAAGACAAATCCTCCAAATCCTCTGCTTGCCCTCCAGCCTGGCAAGTAGGACCTGGGACTGGGCATGCCATTCCAGGGACTAGGGGTCACCTCAGAGGTTGGGTAAATACAGGCACCACCCCAGATTTATCCCATTAGCTCGGGGCTCCCCTGTGTCCTGCCTTACTCTGATCCTGATCTGCACAAAAAACCAAGGCAGGGGCCAGAGAGATAGCCTGGAGGTAAGGCATTTATTTGCCTTGCATGCAGAAGGATGGTGGTTCGAGTCCCGGCATCCCATATGGTCCCTAGAGCTGCCAGGAGTGATTTCTGAGTGTAGAGCCAGGAGTAACCCCTGAGTGCTGCTGGGTGTGACCCAAAACCCAAACTGCACCCCCCCAAAAAAAAAAAAACCAAGGCAGCCAGTGTCCCTGCAAAGGTGCTGATTCTCTGTAGCTCGAATCATGCTCAAGAATCCCAGAGGACTTTGGAGTAATAGTACAGCAAGGAGGGTGTTTGTCTTGCAAGCATACATACTGGGTTTGATCTCTGCATTGCAATGGGTCCCCCCCAAAGCCCACCAGGAACGATTCATGAGCACAGAGCCAGGAGTCAGCCCCCAGCATTGACAGGTGAGAAACAAAACAAGCAAGCAATAAAGGGCATTCTGGACTCTGTCCTCCCTGCCCAACCAACATCAGATATTTTGGGGAAACTGAGGCTCCAACAGGATTCTGGGATAAGTTTTGAGCTCCAGCCCCACTGTGTCTGATGCCACCAATGTATCCTGTTAGATTGCACCTTATTTTACCCAAAACAAAGATCATCCCTGATTTCTTTGTATCTGTTTGTTTACAACTTGGTTTGATCCCAAAACAGAGATTGTGATGGACTGACTCAGAATAGCCTGAGTCAGGGGTCCTCAAACTTTTTAAAGAGGGGGCCAGTTCACTGTCCCTCAGACCATTGGAGGGTCTGACTATAGTAAAAACAAAACTTATGAACGAATTCTTATGCACACTGCATAGATCTTATTTTGCAATGAAGAAACAAAACAGATACAAATACAATATGTGGCCCGCGGGCCATAGTTTGAGGACCACTGGCTGAGTTATCTGTACTTATTCTGTCCTTACTCCCTCACCTGCGGGTGGTCTCTGTACTCAATAAAAATGACCATCTGGGGGCCGGAGAGATAGCATGGAGGTAAGGCATTTGCCTTTCATGCAGGAGGTCATCGGTTCGAATCCCGGCGCCCCATATGGTCCCCCGTGCCTGCCAGGAGCAATTTCTGAGCCTGGAGCCAGGAATAACTCCTGAGCACTGCCGGGTGTGACCCAAAAACCACAAAAAAAAAAAAAAAAATGACCATCTGGCAGGCAACTGGCTCTCCATGAGAAAAAAAGTTTGCCAGATTGAATTTGTTTCACCCTCAGCCTGATCTGGATTAGTTTATGCAGTGACTCTGCTTCAGACTCTTTCACCTGGGGTTGGAGACACAGCACATAGTGTGATTTTATACTATCCAACTTCTAATACTTCTTGGTTTGGAAGCAACAGGCAGGCAGGGAACCGACACCCATGGCAATAATGTCTTGAGAAGCACTAAAACCCAGAGATGAGGGCCAGAGAGATAGCATGGAGGTAAAGCATTTGCCTTGTACGTAGAAGGACGGTGGTTTGAATCCCGGCATCTCATATGGTCCGGAGCCTGCCAGGAGTGATTTCTGAGTGTAGAGCCAGGAGGAACTCCTGAGTGCTGCCAGGTGTGACCCATAAACCAAAAATAATAAATAAATAAATAAATAAATAAAACCCAGAGATGAAATTGAAGTAAAGACCTTGACTTGGTGCCACAGCATGCCCAGAGAGCACTGAAAATACCCATACACCACTCAGAGAGAGGTTCCAGCAGAAACAAAGGCCAGGAGAGAGATATCAAAGACCATTAACTAGTCCAGCCCTTGCCCTGGAAATTACCCTACCAAAAGGAGAGGAATATCAAAGGTAAATTAAATACTTCACCTTGCCCATGGCAACCACCCTAGTAACAGGACTCTCACCCAAGGGGAAAGCCTGCATGAAGGCAGATTGGGAGAAACCCTAAAAAAGCCAACTCTGAACAAAGTGTTGACTGTGGCCATGGTGGCGGCAAAGGAGGCTCGAACCTGGGGACTTTTCAAACTTCAGTCCCTGGAATGTGTATTGTACTGTCATGGTCTCTCTCTCTCTCTCTCTCTCTCTCTCTCTCTCTCTCTCTCTCTCTCTCTCTCTCTCTCTCTCTCTCTCTCTCTCTCTCTCTCTCTCTCTCTCTCATGGACTCTCTTTCTCTCTCTCTCTTGGTCTCTCTCTCTCTCTCATGGTCATGGTCTCTCTCTCTCTACACACACACACACACACACACACACACACACACACTCTGTGGTGCTCAAAACTTACTCTTGGCTCTGCACTCAGGGAACACTACAGTCAAAGCTCAGGACCTTATATGGCCCGAGGCCTGATCCCATAACCCATGTGCAAGGCCAGTTTCCTCCTGCAGCCCAGCAATCCAAGCCTGCCTTTCCTTTCCAGCAAAGACAGCCAAGTCCTGGATCCCCCAGTCACTTCCCCGGAGCCAGAGCTGAAGAGAGCAAAGGGGGCAGATTCTCTCTAGGGCCGCAGCCTCTTCCCCCCAATACCCAGGAGCCACCCACCTGGGACCCCACCTGCACCATGTGGTTGCTTCTTTCTCTGTCTTTTCTGAAACTTCCTGCTTGAGATTGTTCAAGCCCAGGTTCTCCTCGATCACGTGCTTCCCCTCCCCACCCCGCAGCTAGTTCAGTTTTGGGGTGTCAGCACCGAACCCTCACCACGTGCATGACAAGCCCCCTGGGGTGCCCTATCCGGCCCTTTCTCGGTCTCTTCGGTCCATCGAGACGATCCTGGTTCATCCCCAGGAATCAATCAACAAGATCAAACTGTCATCTCTGGGGCTGTCACCCCCGGGGCTGTCACCCCCAAACCTCCACGGGGCGCCCCAGCCACTCACCTGGCCGAGATCCTGGAGTTCGGGGCCGCTCAGTGTGGCCCCTCGACGACCGGAGAGAGAATCGTCCCTCCAGACACCCCAGCGCCCGCCGGGACCCCCGACCCGCTCTTTGTTGGCTGCGAAAAGCGACCCAAGGGAACAAACCAGGAAAAGTGCTTGAAGGGGGTTCTGTGACTTCACAGAGCCGGCCAGCCCGTCTTAAAGGGCCAAACACCAGCTCCGCACCAGGCACTTCTTGGTTTGGAAGTTGAATTTTTGTTTCTTCTTGACTTGGATCAAGTGATCCAAAGTGCTGCGGTGTCCAGGCCAGGGAGAAATGGAGAGTGGGGGGCTGATTAGATAACATATGCAGTGCAGTAGAGATTTTTTTCTTTGTTCTTGCTATTTATTATTATTATTATTAATTATTATTATTATTATTGTTTGGTTGGTTTTTTGGGGGTAACACTGGCAGCGCTCAGGGGTTCCTCCTGGCTCTATTCTCAGAAATTGCTCCTGGCAGGCTACTTTTGAGCATTGCTGGTTGTGATCCAAAAACTTAAAAAGAAAACATGACAGGTCCGGAGAGATAGCGTGGAGGTAGAGTATTTGCCTTGCATGCAGAAGGACGGTAGTTTAAATCCCGGCATCCCATATGATCCCCAGAACCAGTCCTGGAACTGGTTAGGGATCCACCCTGGGTCAGCTGATTGCAAGGCCAGAGCACTTCCTGCTATACTAACTCCCTGACTTTGCCTTTTCTTCTTTATCTTTTTCCTTTTTGTTTTGGGGCCACACATGATGGTTTTCAGTGATTACTCCTGGATCTGAGCTTAGAAGTTATTCCTAGCAAAAATGAGGGGATCATTTGGATAAGGGATATTGAACTCTGGTGGGCAGTGTACAAGGTAAACACTCTAATTACTGTCCTATTTTCTTTTTTTTTTTTTTTTTTTGGTTTTTGGGCCACACCCTGTGACGCTCAGGGGTTACTCCTGGCTATGCGCTCAGAAGTTGCTCCTGGCTTGGGGGACCATATGGGATGCCGGGGGATCGAACCGCGGTCCGTCCTAGGCTAGCAGGCAAGGCAGGCACCTTACCTCCAGCGCCACCGCCCGGCCCCTACTGTCCTATTTTCCAGCCCCTTTTTGTTTGTTTGTTTTGGGGCCATATCTGGTGGCTCTCAGGGATTACTCCTGGCTCTGTGCTCAGAAATCGCTCTTGGCAGGCTCAGGGGACCATATGGGACACCGGGGATCGAATTCCTATCCGTCTCAGGTTGGCTGCATGCAAGGCAATGTCCTACTGCTGTGCTATGGCTCTGGCTCTCTCCAGCACATTTTTTATTTTTACTAGTAGGACAAGCAAATATTATGGATGTGGAGTGGCCTGAGTTGTGAGAATGTCTCTATTTCATCTATTCAGTCAACAAGCATGGAAGTAATAAATTAGTTGATTAATTAAAAAAAAAAACAAGCATGGAAGCGTAAATCTATTCCTCAGCAGAACATGAAGCACCAATTTAAACAAACATAAAACACATCCTCATTTGGATGTTGGTTAGAGCTTAGTGTGGGGCCTGTGAACACAGGAGTGAAGGTCAGGCGAGATCCCGCACAGAACAGAAAAGAAATGACCATATCTGCCACTAAAAATACCTCAGTAGATGAACTGGACTCATTGGGGTGGGACTTTAGTATAGAGGACCTCATCTTGCACAAGGCTGACCCAGGTTTGATTACTTGCACCCCAAGTGATCACAAATAATTCCAGGAGTAGTCCCTAAACTCCGTGGTCAAATTAATCTCTGAGCACTCCCATGTGTGGCCAAGAGCTTCCCCAAACTTACAAAAAGTAAATGACTTGTATTTGGGAAAATTTGGGGATGCACCCCACAGTGGACAGAGCTAATTCCTAGCTTTGTGCTCAGGGATGACCCTTGGAGGCTTAGATGATCAATATGGAGCCAGGATCAAACCTTGTGTCAAAGCAAAGGCAAATATCCAACACAATGTACTATCTTTCAAGACTGTAAAATGACTCGGTTTTATTTGTTGTTACTGTTGTTTGTTTTGTTTTTCTTTCGGGTCACACCCAGCAGTGCTCAGGGGTTACTCTTGCTCTATGCTCAGAAATCACTCCTGGCAGGCTCGGAAGACCAAATGGGATGCCGGGACTTGAACCACCATCCTTCTGCATGCAAGACAAATGCCTTACCTCCATGCTATCTCTCTAGCCCCTTGTTGTTGTTTTTTTGTTATGTTTTTTGGGCCATATCTGGCAGCCCTCAGGGGTTACTCCTGGCTCTGTGCTCAGAAGTTACTCCTGGTAAGCTCAGGGAACTATGTGGGATGCTGGAGATCGAACCCAAGTCCGTCCGGGTCAGCTGCATGCAAGGCAAACACCGTACTGCTGTGCTATTGCTCTGGCCCTGAAATGACATTTAAAACAATAAAGTTGGATTCATCTAAGAAATAAAGTCAGGGGCCGGTGAGGTGGCGCTAGAGGTAAGGTGTCTGCCTTGCAAGCACTAGCCAAGGAAGGACCATGGTTTGATCCCCTGGCGTCCCATATGATCCCCCCAAGCCAAGGGCAATTTCTGGGCACTTAGCAGGAGTAACCCCGAGCATCAAACGGGTGTGACCAAAAAATACAAAATAAATAAATAAATAAAGTCAGGGGCTGGTATGTTAGAACAATGGGGATGAGAATCTGCAAAGTTATATCCCCTGTTGAACCCTGACACATGACCCATATGTGGGGTCCCCAGGGCTGAGTCCCACATAGACAGCCTTAGGGGAGCTCTCACCTACTGGCCTCAGATACTGGTAGGTCTCCAGCATCACATCTCTGTAGAGCTTTCTCTGAGAAGAGTCCAGACATGGCCACTCCTCCAGGGAGAAATTCATGGCCACAGTGGGGAAGGTCACCACATTTTGAGCAGCATACACAGAAGCAGTTCAGGGCCCAGCCTGACCCTGGGCCCTGGGAGAAGTCTGAAGCCCCCAGGGTCCTAGAGGAACTTAGGGCCTCTTCTGAATGTTCTCCAAAGAAGCAGCCTCCACATCCTTCTCTCCATGTGCACCCCTAGATGAAGATCCCACGACTTCACGTTAGTGACCAGAATAGCCAACATGGCATGCAGACACTATTCTGGAGGTTCTTGGAGGTGCTACTTTGCACACAAATGTCCAAGGGCCAATCCCTGCTCTACCTGTCTCACTGAGCACGACTGGGAGTAACACCTGAGTACAGAGCCAGAAGAAGCTGAAAAAGCAATTCTGCGTGTGGCCCAAAACGCTAAACATACACCAGCCCTCCTGCCCCCAAAGCCCATCTTTGCACAGTGCAAGGTGGGGGGGGGGCAAGAAGGTAAATTCAGGGTCCAGTGAATGACTCAAACCTGTGTTATCAGCCTTCACAGTTCACTCCCAAACAAATTCCTCCTGGTGCAAGAACAAATAACCCGACTCTCAGAAACTATAATTTCTAGAAAGAAACTTTGCTCCTGTTTCCCAATTAGAACCACAAAGCCAAGGGACTACAGGCAAGGAGGATTTGAAAGTACAACTAGTTTACAGTGGAGAAATGTGGCTGCAGGGAGGAGGTGAGATTCTGCAGAGGGAAGGACAAAAGAGCTGAACTGCATGTCCTAGGGACAGAGCAACAGTGCCTGGAGGGTGCAGACAGGGTCAATTCCAGGGTCAATTCCAGGCACAGAGTCCCTTGATGTGACCAAGAGTGACTCCTGAGTGACCAGCCCAGAAGAAGCCCTGAGCACTGCCAATATGGCACAAAATTCAATACAAAACAATCAGAGATAGATAGTACAGCACAAAGTCATCAAAATTAAAACCAAACAAAATCCCACAGAGAGGGGCCGGAGCCGTGGTGCAAGTGGTAGGGCATTTGACTTCCACGAGACCAACCTAGGACAGACGAAGGTTCGATTCCCCAGTGTCCCATATGGTCCCCTAAGCCAGGGGTGATTGCTCAGTGCATAGCCAGGAGTAACCCCTGAGGGTCACTGGATGTGGCCCAAAAACAAACAAAAAAATTCCACAGGGAAATTCACATGCAGAAAAGGACACAGAAGTATTTTATGAGAAGAGTGGGAAGTTTGCCAGACTCCCATGGGGTGTCCAGAGTAAAGACAGGAAGGAGGCATAGGTGTGGACACCAGCCTTTATCTGGAAGCAGTAGAAAATACAAAAGAAATTTGTGCCAGACCCTCAAGTCAAGGGGGTGGGCGCTTGCCTTGGACTGGGCTGTCACAGGCTGTATCCCTGATACTCCATAAGGTCTCCAGGCCCCAGAAGGCATGACTCCTAAATGCAGAGCCAGGAGAATTCTCTTTCAGGTGTGGTGCCAAAAACTAGAAATCAATCAAAAGAAGTGAGGCAGGGATGATGCTTCATGGCAGAAATCCTGGGATCAAGGCCTCCTTCCTCACTGACATCGGGTCATATTATCAGTCTAGAATTGAAAGACAAGACTACACTATTGAAACAAAACAACAAAGTAAAGCTTTATTTCAGAGGACCACAGTCCCTGCTATCTTTGCCCTAAGAAGATATCTTTTATGGCCAAGCTGAGTGGGGTGGGGTGGAGTGGAGTGTTCTATCTACTTAAGGCCCTGAGAGAGCTGTGAGAGAGCCAAGAGATTTTTGCAAATGCAAATTTAGGCTTGTTACCCTTAAATCAACTCGATAGAGTCCCTTCTGCTCAAGGCTCCACACAAGGAGCTCAATGCTGGAAACTGCACCCTATAGGGCAGGGGTCTTCAAACTACGGCCCCCGCAGAGGAGTCTGATCCAGCCCCTCAGCAGTGAGCGCTGTTTGGTTGCCAAGATACCTGCCAGCATATTCACTCAGTGTATATCCAAATAGCAGGAACCATGCACTCAAAATGGTAACCATCTTTGGTAGCACTTATGCCTGTGAACAGACTTTTTCAAGAATGAAACCTCTGAAATCTCCAACCAGATCAAGATTAACTGATGCCCACTTGCATCACTTGTTACGGCTGGCAGTGACAAATATGGAACCGGACATTGACCATCTCTTTAGCCAAAAGCAGGCCCACAGTTCCCATTGAAATACTAGTGCATGATCTGTTTACTTTTAAATGGTTTTCATTTTATTTATATAAGATATGTGCAGTGTGAGTAGGAATTAGTAGCTCATATAGTCCGGCCCTCCAGCTCTCTAAGGGACCGTAATCCGGCCCCCACTTTAAAAAGTTTGAAGACGGCCCCGGAGAGATAGCACAGTGGTGTTTGCCTTGCAAACAGCCGATCCAGAACCAAAGGTGGTTGGTTCAAATCCCGGTGTCCCATATGGTCCCCCATGCCTGCCAGGAGCTATTTCTGAGCAGACAGCCAGGAGTAACCCCTGAGCACCGCTGGGTGTGACCTAAAAAAAAAAAAGTTTGAAGACTCCTGCTATAGGGTATTTATTAGACCTACCTGGGGTGACCCAAGAACACTGAGTCAGGAGTAAGGCCTGAGCACTACCTGCTGCGGCCCCAAGCCAAACACAAGACAACAAACAAGGACAAAAGTAGCTTCAAACTGGAGAGACCAGCATCCCGGCAGGGAACCACATCCCAGTCACAGATTTCTTCCTAAAGTATCTCTGGGTCCTAGTCCTAGTCTGGGATAGTCTTAGGGACCTGCATATGCTGTCCCCCCTCCCCTGTCCCTTTCTGAGCCCACAACTAGCCCCCTTACTTGGGTACAGAAAGTCATAAGGTGGGCCCAGAGAGATAGCACAGCGGCGTTTGCCTTGCAAGCAGCTGATCCAGCACCAAAGGTGGTTGGTTCGAATCCCGGTGTCCCATATGGTCCCCCGTGCCTGCCAGGAGTTATATCTGAGCAGACAGCCAGGAGTAACCCCTGAGCACCGCTGGGTATGGCCCAAAAACCAAAAAAACAAAACAAAACAAAACAAAAAAACAGAAAGTCGTAAGGTGAATCCCCATCATTTCCCCTTGGATTATTCCAGAGAGTAACAGCTAGGCCATTTTCAGGAAGCCCTGAAGGAAAGTCACAGCCCTGAAGAACAAAGAGGATCATAACCCCTGGCCCTGTTTGGCCCTGTTTGGCCCTGTTTGGCCCTGCACTAGGGCCAGAAACACCTTGATGGGCAGCACCTCCTGGCACCATCTCAGACCCAACATCGGAAATGAATCAGATGTTCCTTTCTCTCCTGGGGGCTGTGATGGGGACATAAGTTCTGGCCTCCTTCTACAGACCTGAGCACTGAATCCTCCCTGGGCCCCACACAGCCCCTGGAAGCCCAGGATAGGAGCTGACTCTGGGGCAGGAGCCCGCACACTTTTGCCCCTGCAGACTGGCAGTGGCTCTGCTACAGGGACTTGGGCACAAACCCTTTTGTCTGCCCATGCCCTCCCTGGGACCAGGGACAACTCAGATATAATGGACAAAGGCACCACCCACCTCCCTCCTAGAGGGTCCTGCTTGATTCTAACACCAATCAGCACATCTGAACCTGACATCCAACACCTGCTCCTTTGTGTTTTAGGGGCCAGAGCGATAGCACAGCGGTGGGGCGTTTGCCTTGCATGCGGTTGACCCAGGACCGACCTGGGTTCAATCCCATTCATCCCATATGGTCCCCCAAGCCAGGAGCGATTTCTGAGCACATAGTGAGGAATAACAACCCCTGAGCATCACTGGATGTGGCCCCAAAACAAAAACAAACAAAAAAAGAAGAAAAAAGTAAAGTGTGTTATACAGCAAAATTATCCTAATATCCCCAAAAACCAAAAAAAAATTATCCTAATATACCCAGAGCTTTTTTTTTTTTTTTTTTTTTGGTTTTTGGGTCACATCCTGCAGCACTCAAGGGTTACTCCTGGCTCTATGCCCAGAAATCGCCCCTGGCAGGCACAGGGGACCATATGGGATGCCTGGATTCAAACCACCATCCTTCTGCATGAAAGGCAAACGCCTTATCTCCATGCTATCTCTTCAGCCCCATCCCCAGTGCTTATGAAAGACCATGATGTGACCTGTGTCTGGCACTTGGAGCTTCTAGATAAAACCTACTTTTTACAATAAACAATTCTAGGGGGGAGGGACAATAGTACAGAGGGGAGGGTGTTTGCCCTGCAGATGGTTGATCCAAACTGTATACTTGGCTACATTCATTAGCCCTTGACTCCTGCTGGTTGTTGTCCAACTCTACCCTTGCAAATATAACAATTTTGCCACCGGATCACAGAGCAATGGAGAGTAGGAGGTGCTTTGCAACTTAACAGAAAGAAAATTTTTTTATCTGGAGGAAAAAATCCTATAGCCAGAACCAAATAATAGGAGAGCAGTGAGAGTACTTGCCTTACATAGGGTCCACTTGATTTGATCCCCTGCATCCTATAAGGGTCGGGTCCGGGGCCTGTCTGGAGTGATCTCTGGGTACAGAGCCAGGCATGGAGGCTGGAGCAACAGTACAGAGGGGAAAGTCACAGGCTAGCAGCCAAGCACCCTCGGCTACCCTGCTGATCCCAGGCAGACTTGCCTCTTTCTGTCCATCAAGAGGATTTTGGTACATCACAGGAATAAACATAACAAGATCCAACTGTCAGCAATCTCCTGTCTGGCCTGTCTCTGGGGCCACCACCTCTAAACTTTCCCAGGGTCCAACCACCGCTCACTTGGCCAAGACCCTGGAGCTGCAGGGCCCTCAGAGCGGCCCCTTGGCGACTGAAGAGAGACTGAAGAGGAAATCGTCCCTCCAGACCCTCCCTACACTCTTGGGACCTCCCCAAAACTGGCAGAGAATTGGGGGGGGGGGGGCGCGGTGTAGTCTCATACTGAGAAAAATACCAGCTCCTAGATGTCAAAGGACTTCAGGCCCCAGTCTTAAAGGGCCAGGCTCTTCTTGGACTAAAAGTGACTTTTATCCTTCTGGACTTGGATCAGTTGACTGGAACTGCCAGGTGTGCCCCAGTCATAGACAGAGGGTGAGTAGAAGGCTAAAGAGATGAGGAGTAGAAAAATTTTTAATTAAAAAGTTTAATTTTGGGGGCCAGAGAGATAGCATGGAGGTAAGGCATTTGCCTTTCATGCAGGAGGTCATCGGTTTGAATCCCGGCGTCCCATATGGTCCCCCGTGCCTGCCAGGAGCAATTTCTGAGCGTGAAGCCAGGAATAACCCCTGAGCACTGCCGGGTGTGACCCAAAAACCACACACACAAAAAAAATTAATTTTGCAAACCTAAACAGCCTCCTAGACTGTAGACAAGGAAGCTTTGAAAGTGTGGGCCTGGAGAGATAGCACAGCGGCGTTTGCCTTGCAAGCAGCCAATCCAGGACCAAAGGTGGTTGGTTCGAATCCCAGTGTCCCATATGGTCCCCCCTCCCCCCACCCTGTGCCTGCCAGGAGCTATTTCTGAGCAGACAGCCAGGAGTAACTCCTGAGCAACGCCGGGTGTGGCCCAAAAACCAAAAAAAAAAAAAAAAAAAAAGTGTAATAGGTTCAGTGAGGAGACATGTGGCTGCTGGGAGGAGGTGACACTGTAGAGTGAAGGACAAAAGAGCTGAACTGCCTGTCCTGGGGCTACACCAACAGTGCCAGGGAGGGCACAGACAGGGTCAACCTGGGTCAATCCCAGGCACACTAGGGTCCCCTAATGTGGCCAGAAAAGACTCCTGAGTGCACAGCCCAGAAGAAGCCCTGAGCAGTGCCAATGAGACACAAAATTGGGTGGATGGTGGGCCATCTCCACAGACGTTCACATAGTGGAGAATTGTGTTTCTGTGATGGAAAAAGTAGGAAAAAATAAACAACTTTTTCTTAGTCTTTCTTGTCATATGAGATAGTTTGGAGCAGTAGACTCCTTCTATTTCTCCTTCGAGAAATATCTACACTGGATCCTCACACCCATCTCTTACCAGGAAAGCCAAACTGGAGAGAAAGCTTACTTTTATTGTGTAGTGAGCACATCTTGCACAGCTGAGGATATTCTCCCGGCTATGCACAGTAGGATACTCTCCCTAGGGTACCCCCTGGGAAAATACAGGTGCACAGGATGTAATGGGTAAGCGTCCAAACCAGCACCAGACCTGCTGCATTTTTCTCTGTGCCCAATATGCATTTTTTGTTTTGCTTTTGGATCAGAACTCTCTACCCTGTGACAGCATTTAGTTCCTTTGTTTGGGCCCCACCAATCAGCTGGTATAGCTGCAAACCCTGAGGGTCCCTAAGGGGCCTGAAGGGACCTAGAGGAATGATTTTCTCTCCAGCTGTTAAGGGCCACTTTGCTCTCTCCCGCTTTGTGTGTGTGTGTGTGTGTGTGTGTGTGTGTGTGTGTGTGTGTGCATGTGCGTGTGTGTGTGAGAGAGAGAGAGAGAAAGAGAGAGAGAGAGAAAGAGAGAGAGAGAGAGAGAGAGAGAGAGAGAGAGAGAGAGAGAGAGAGAAACAGGCAGACAGACAGAGATAAAGAGAAAAAGCAAGCTCATATTTCTCCAAGGACAGACCAGTCTCCAATGCACATTCCAAAATGAAAGTTTGAAAGTCCCTAGGTCAGAGTGCAGATGCTGCCATCATGTCCCCAGGCAACAAGCGTCCTTGGTTCCAAATTGGCTTTTCTAGGGTTTCTCCCAACCTACCCCCTTAAGGCTTTCCACCTGGTGAGAGTCCTTTTGCTAGGGAGGTTGCCAAGGACAGGGTGGGGGTAATTGTTGGTCCTGGAGATTCCTCTTCTGGCCTTTGTTTCTGCTGGAGCCCCTCTGGGAGGGAAGAAGGTCCAGTACTCTCTGATCCAAGTCTTGTCTTCACCCCATCTCTGGGTTTTAATGCATCAAAATGCCCTGGGAATCCTTCCCTCCCGGCCCTGCCACCTTCTAAACCAAGTAGAGAACATTTTAGAAGGGGGATTGGTTAGCCCAGTGTGGCATGAGCTCCAAACACAGATCCAAACCGGGCAGGACCCATAGTACACTTCGAAGTCTGATGAGGATGGGAAGTGAGAAAGGCAGCAGGAGGGAAAAAGCAGAGTCTGGAATGCCTTTGTTTTTTTTTTGGGTTTTTTTGTTTGTTTGGTTGGTTTTTTTTTTTGGTTTTTGGGCCACACACGGGGGTGCTCAGGGGTTACTCCTGGCTGTCTGCTCAGAAATAGCTCCTGGCAGGCACGGGGGACCATATGGGACACCGGGATTTGAACCAACCACCTTTGGTCCTGGGTCGGCTGCTTGCAAGGCAAATGCCGCTGTGCTATCTCTCCGGGCCCTGGAATGCCTTTGTTTGCTTGTTTTTATGTCACACCCATCCATGCTGAGGGCTAACTCCTGAGTTTGGTATCTAGGATAACTCCAGGTGGCCTCAGATGTCTAACCCAATTTATAAGACAAATGGCCACTAATCTCCCTTGCACTATCTGGGATTCCAGAGCATGGTGCAGTGTGAGATCCAAAGTATGAGCACTTTTGCAGGGACACTGGCTGCCCAGGTTCAATTGTGCTGTGCAGGATCTGTCTAAAACAGGACTCAGGGAGCCCCAGGCCAGCAGGATAGATCTGGGGTGGTAGCCTGTGTTCGCCAGGCCCTGAGGTGACCCTGGTCCCTGGGAGGGTGTGCCCAGACCATCACTGGGTTAATTTGTGAACCAGAGAGGTAGGTCCCATTACACAGTTCAGGCCTGATCCTAGTAAAACAATAGAGACTACACCAAGCCAGTACCAAGAATGAGATTAGGAAAGTTCCCCTTTCCCCCAGTGGTCCCTTGGAGGGCAGAATGAACTAGAATAAGCAAACAGGGATCGTAAGACAGAATCATGGCATAATCTAACATCTGCCTTGCTTACATAAGAATAAGGAATAAGGATATGTACTTTAGTGTGTGGGTTGAAAATGTATAAATTGTGTGTCTACCCCATGTTCTGGCCTCCTATCTCTCTGACTTGCAGGGCCTTAGTCCTGAGTCTTAAAAAATTTATTTCTGGTGGTGCTAAGGGTACCATTTGGTATAGTGGGGATTGAACCTTGGGGGGCCATGTGCATGTAGGTGCACCCTACAGGCCCATTTGCACTGGCCATTTTAAAATTTTAGTAGTAGGACAAGCAAAAAAAATTTTTTTTTTTTAGGACAAGCAAATTTTATGGAAGTGGAGCAGGCTGAGTTGTGCAAATGTCTATTTTTATCAATTCAAAGAACAGGCATGGAAGTATTCATTTTTTTTTTCAAAACCTGTACTTCTTTACTTGAAGCAACAGCCCAAGATTGTGAAAAAACAACATGTATCAGAGAGTTGGGGCTCAGGCCTGCCTCATGGATACAACTTTTACTCCAAGAGGGAGGGTGCTCACTGCCCCGGGGCTGCAGGGAAGTATAAATTTATTCCTCTGCAGAAGTTGAAGTGCCAAACCCCCACCCCACCCCACCCCAGCCTGCCAGAAGTGATTCCTGGGCAGAGCCAGGAATAACCTCTGAGCAAAACCGGGTGTGGTCCAAAAGCTCAAAAATAAAAAATATAAAATAAATAAATAAAGAGAAAACACCTCAATAGGGCCAGAGTGATAAGTCAGCAGAGAGCACAAGCATTGCAGTTGGCCAGCTCTGTTTCAACCTCTGACATCATACTAGATCCCTGTGCCAGTGAAACCCCTAAAAATTGCCTGGTATGGCCCAAAACATAACAAAAGACCATTTATAGGCATATTTATCCCAAACATCAAGGAGTTCACTTTCAGTTTTTTTGTTTGTTTGTTTTTTAAATATCCTATTGGGGTCTCCACCAGGCAGTGCTTATGTTTACTCTGGTTGTGTGCTCCCTGATTGTACTTGGCAGGGCTCGGGGACCCACATACAGTGGCAGGATGAAACTCAGGCTTCCATCCCCACACACAGTGGGAAGAGATCTTCCCCTAGAATAAGAATCCAGCTGACAAATAAGGGAGTTTAAACACCCGAACTATGGAGGCCAGAGAGATAGCACAGCAGACAGGGTGTTTGCCTACCCAATCAAACCAACCCAGTTTCCATCCCTGGCGTCCCATATAGTTCTAGAGCCTGCCAGTAGCAATTTCTGAGCTCAGAGCCAGGAGTAACCCCTAAATACTGCTGGGTGTGGCCCAGAAACAACAACAACAACAAAAAAAAAAAAAAAAAAAAAAAGGAGAGAGAAGAGGAGGCTACTCCTGGCTCTATGCTCAGAAATCGCTCCTGGCAGGCTCAGGGCACCATATGGTCCCCTGAGCCAGCCAGGAGTGATTTCTGAGTGTAGAGCCAGGAGTAACCCCTGAGCGCTACCAGGTGTGACACCCCCCCCCAAAAAAAAAGTGACCTAAAAGAACAGAGTCCACAGCCTCTGCTGGAAACACTCCCTGACATGGGGCCTGCACACTCCTGTCCCCTTCTTGGCCCTCTGAGCTGACAGTCCTGCTAGGGGGAAAGGACTTCAGAGGTAGATCCCCAAGTTCTCCTGCCTGAATTATTCCTGAGGAGCAGCAGGAAGCCCTAGAAGAAAATCACAGCTGTGAGCACTAGAGATGAGCACAACCCCTTGCCCTGACAGGAAGTAACTGCACTGAGGCCTGAGAGCCCTGCTGAACTGTACCCCTGAGAACTAGCTCAGACTCACTCACATGGGGAGATGTGGCCAGGGTCTCCTTCCTCTCCAGGGGACTCAAAATTGAATTCAGGGCCAGAGAGATAGCATGGAGGTAAAGCGTTTGCCTTGCATGCACAAGGATGGTGGTTTGAATCCGGCATCCCATATGGTTCCCTGAGCCTGCCAGAAGTGATATCTGAGGGCCTGGAGAGATAGCACAGCGGCGTTTGCCTTGCAAGTAGCCGATCAGGACCAAAGGTGGTTGGTTCGAATCCCAGTGTCCCATATGGTCCCCCGTGCCTGCCAGGAGCTATTTCTGAGCTGACAGCCAGGAGTAACCCCTGAGCACCACCGGGTGTGGCCCAAAAAAAAAACCAAAAAAAAAAAAAAAAAAAAAAAGAAGTGATATCTGAGTGAAGAGCCAGGAGTAACCCCTGAGCGCTGCCGGGTGTGACCCAAACCCCCCCCCAAAAAAAAAAGTGGGTTCAGATCTGGGCTGAGCTGGTGTCAGGAGTGTTGTTCTTGCTCTACAGGGGGAAAACTGCTGCCCTGAAGATCAGAGTTGGAACAACAACATCCCATATGGTGCCTTGGAGTTATTCTGCCAAGAGTTATTCCTGAGCACGGAGCCAGGAGTAACCCTGGTTTGGCCAAACTGGGATTGGCCAAAAATCAAAACTAAACTCCCCCCTTAACTTCTAAGTTTTTTTTTTTTTTTTTTTTTTGGTTTTTGGGCCACACCCGGTAACACTCAGGGGTTACTCCTGGCTATGCGCTCAGAAGTCGCTCCTGGCTTGGGGGACCATATGGGACGCCGGGGGATCGAACCGCGGTCCGTCTCCTAGGCTAGCGCAGGTAAGGCAGGCACCTTACCTCCAGCGCCACCGCCCGGCCCCAACTTCTAAGTTTTGAAGCAGACAGGCAATAAAGCCTTGAGATAAATTAAAACCCAAATAGGGGATTAAACAAAAGACCTTTACCTGGGGCCACTGCAGGCCCAGAGAAGGCAGGACCCTCCCCGCTCTCAGAGAGGCTCCAGGAGGAACAAAGGCCAGGAGGGGAAGGTCAAAGACCTTCAACTATCCCCAACTGTTCTCTGGACAACCACCATAGCAACAGGACTCATACCCAAGTGGAAAGCCTAAAGAGGGCAGATGGTGGTGGTGGGGGGGAATATAGAACTGGGGATTTTTTCAAGCTTTCCAAGTTCCTTTCTGGAATTGGACTTCCCGCTGTGTGTTTGGAGAAGCCTGAACTCTAGAGCACAGTCCTGGTCTCTGTCTCTGTGTCTGTCTGTGTCTCTCTCTTTGTCTCTGTCTCAGTTTACTATATGGAGAAGGAATCTCTCCCCCTCCCTCCCTGTCCCTCCTTCCCCTCTCTTCCCCCTCTCTTCTTCCTTCTCTCTCCCTCCCCCTCTCTCCCTCCCCTTCTCTCTCCCCCTTCTCCCTCCCTCCCTCCCTCTCTTCTCTCTCCTCTCTCCTCTCTCTCTCCTCTTCCCTCTCTCTCCTCTCTTCTCTCTCTCCTCTCTCCTCTTCCCTCTCTCTCCTCTCTCCCTCTCCTCTCTCTTCTCTCTCTCTTCTTCCCTCTCTCTCCTCTCCTTTTCCCTCTCTCTCCTCTCTCCTCTCTTGTCTCTCTCCTCTCTCCTCTCTCTCCTCTCTCCTCTTCCCTCTCTCTCCTCTCTCCTCTTCCCTATCTCCTCTCTCCCTCTCCTCTCTCTTCTCTCTCCTCTCTCCTCTTCCCTCTCTCTTCTCTCTCCCTCTCTCTTCTCTCTCTTTCCTCTCTCTCTTCCCTCTCTCTCTCCTCCCTCCTCTTCCCTCTCCCTCCCCTCTCCCGCCCTCTCTCCCTCCATCCCCCTCCTCCTGGCAATGCTCAGAGGACTTCGTAAGATGCAAGGATTGAACTCCCTGAAGGCAGCTAAAGGGGCAGGTTCCCTTCTCTGGCTGCAGCCCCTTCGCCCCAATTCACACAACCCCCCCCCCCCATCAGCATCACTTGGTCTGTTCCTCCCTCCTTCCTCTCTGAAACTTCCAGCACGACTTTGTTCAAGCCCGTGTTCCCCCTCGACCGCGTCTTCCCCTTCGCACCCCAGCCTTGTTCAATTAGGGGTGCTGGGCCCCGGATCCCGCTCGCTCCCCACGCTGCCCTTAGGCCCTGGGAGCCCCGACTCGTAACTTTGCGCGTAACTTTTGTCCCATAAAATCGATCCTGGTTCACCCACGGGAATCCACGCAACGAGATCCGACTGTCCCGGCTCGGTCCGGCCCATCTCGGGGGACGCCGTACCCCCGAACCTCCCCGGGCGCCCCAACCGTTCACCTGGCCCAGACTCTGGAGCTGCTCCGGGGCGCTCAGAGCGGCCGAAGAGAAAATCGTCCCTCCAGAGCCTCCTAAAGCAGCGGGGACCCCCTCACCCGCTCTCAGGTCCAGGGCTTGGCTAAGGCGGCAGAAGGGACGAACGTGGAAACAGACCAAGAAAAAAAAATTAATTAAACTGACAGTTCCGTGACGTCACTGTGATGTCATGCTGGAGTCATAGAGGGTCAGGCTCTATTCTCTGTACCAGGCACTTCAGGGCCTGGTGAGTGAATTTTATCTACTTTTGTTTTGTTTTGTTTTGGGGCCACACCCGGCGGTGCTCAGGGGCTACTCCTGGGTGTCTGCTCAGAAATAGCTCCTGGCAGACTCGGGATTCGAACCAACCACCTTTGGTCCTGGATAGGCTGCTTGCAAGGCAAACACCCACCGCTGTGCTATCTCTCCGGGGCCCTTTATCTACTTTTTGATTTGGACCTAGAGAGATGGTGGATGGGACGACAGGGAGTTGATCCGATGACATGTGCAGTAGAGATTTTTCTTTTTTCTTTTTTGTTCTTTTCATTTATTTATTTTGATTTTTTTTGCCCCACAGCCAGGGGGTCTCAGATGTTATTCTTGTCTCTGTGCTCAGGAATTACTCCTGGCGATGGTCTGTAGATTCTATGAAAGTCAGGCATCGAATCCTGTTTGGTTACTTGTAAAGTAAACATCCTATTCGATGTGCTATTGTTCAGCCCACAGAATAGAGAATTTGTTTTATATAAAATATTTATTTAAGCATCATGATTATAAGCATGATTGTAGTTGGGGGTCAGTCATAAACAGAACACCCCCCATCACCAGTGCAACATTCCCACCAACAATGCCCCCCAAAAGAGAATGTTTTGTTTTTGTTTTTTGGGTCACACCCAGTAGCACTCAGAGGTTACTCCTGGCTCTATGCTCAGAAATCGCTCCTGGCAGACTTGGGGATACCGGGATTTGAACCACTGTCCTTGCAAGGCCTCCCAATAGAGAATTTTTTTTTTTTTTTTTTTTTTTGGTTTTTGGGCCACACCCGGTGACGCTCAGGGTGCGCTCAGAAGTCGCTCCTGGCTTGGGGGACCATATGGGACGCTGGGGGGATCGAACCACGGTCTGTCCTAGGCTAGCGCTGGCAAGGCAGACACCTTACCTCTAGCGCCACTGCACCGGCCCCCCAATAGAGAATTTTTTTTTTTTTTTTGGTTTTTGGGCCACACCCGGTAACGCTCAGGGGTTACTCCTGGCTATGTGCTCAGAAGTTGCTCCTGGCTTGGGGGACCATATGGGACGCCGGGGGATCGAACCGCGGTCCGTCCTAGGCTAGCGCTGGCAAGGCAGGCACCTTACCTTTAGCGCCACCGCCCGGCCCCCAATAGAGAATTTTTAAATAAAAATTGCATACTCCAGAAACCAGAGCCATAGCACATTGGGTAGGGCATTTGCTTGCACATGGCTGACTCGACTAAATCCTCAGCATCCCATAGAGTTCCTTGAGCCTGTCAGGAGTGATTTCTGAACACAGAAATAGGAGTGTGCCCCACCCCAAAAGCAAACAAAAAATAATTGCATATCCAGAGACACACTCAACAGTACTGCGGGGAGGGCATTTACTTTGCAAGTTGTTCAACCGAGTTTGATCCTTAGCATCACATCTATCCAGGAGCAAACAGAAAAACTTGATATAGTGTGGAATGCTTTTGACTTGCAAGGATATGAGCCAAGTTCCAACAATAGCACCCCAGAGGGTTTGGGGAGTCCACGTGGAAATGATCCTAAAGCACAGAGGCAGGACTCAATTTGTGCACTGCTATATGTGGCCCCTGAAACACCAATGTATGAATGTGAAACATCCCATACTTGGGAAGATGAGTGTCCAGTGATATTTGAGCATTTGGGCTGTGTTTGGAAGGTGGGGCTTGAGCTAGTCTAGTAGGGTGGGTGGAGTTTATGATGTTGATTTAAAAAAATTTCTACTTGTCATCTCTTTAGCCTTCCACTCGCCCTCTCTCTATGACACCGGGACACACATACACACACACACACACACACACACACACACACACACACACCACTCCCCAGCGACTCGGATCATCTGACACACACACACACACACACACACACACACACACACACACACACACACACACACACACACACCACTCCCCAGCGACTCGGATCATCTGAACCAAGTCCAAAAGGAAAATTTCACCTAGCAAGCCAAAATAAAAGTGTCTGGTCCTTTAAGAGTCAGGCCTAAAGTTGTTTGACGTCACACAGCCTCCATTTTTTTGCTTTGGGGCGAGAAGTGCTGGAAGTCCAACTGGCCACCAGAGCCTCTGAGACCCACAGTATTTAGGGGTTCCCCGATAGGGTCTGGAGGGACGATTTCCTCTTCAGCCTTCGAGGGGCCGCTCTGAGCACCCCCCCGGAGCTCCAGGATCTCGGCCAGGTGGGTGGTTGGGGCGCCCCGGGGAGGTTTGGAGGTGGCTGCCCCCAGAAACGGGCCGGACTGAGCGCCTGGACAGTTTGATCTTGTTGCTTTTATTGCTGCGAGTGAACCTGGATCGTCTGCATGGACAGAAGAGACCGAGACAGAGGCGAGTCGGCCAGATAGGGCACCCCGAGGCGCTTGGCTGCAGCTTGTGACTCTCCCCTCTGTCCTGTCGCTCCAGCCCCTGGAATATGGGGATTTTTCTAGAGTTTCATGTCTAGGGGCCACCCCCGGGGTGCTCAGGGCTGATGCCTGGCTCTGCTCTCAGAGATCTCTCCAGGCAGTCCCGGGGAATCATAGAAAGTGCCAGGGATCAAACTCAGGTGGACCCGTGCAAGGCAAAGGCCATAACTGCTCTATTATTGCATCCATGCTTCAGGACTTTTTTTTCCCCCCAGATAAATAATTTATCTTCTTCTTTTAAATTGCACAGCACCTCCCACTCTCCACCTCTCTGTGACTGGGTGACCCCTGGCTTTGGGGGTGAATACCTTGGGAAAAGGTGTTTTTGAGGAGGAGGAATTTTATGAGCAATTATTATTTTGGTAGGAAGACTTGTTCCGGGGCCGGGCGGTGGCGCTGGAGGTAAGGTGCCTGCCTTGCCTGCGCTAGCCTAGGACGGACCGCGGTTCGATCCCCCGGCGTCCCATATGGTCCCCATATGTTGCCAGGAGCAACTTCTGAGCGCATAGCCAGGAGTAACCCCTGAGCATCACAGGGTGTGGCCCAAAAACCAAAAAAAAAAAAAAAAAAAAAAAAAAAAAAAGACTTGTTCCACGTCCAGCAAGGCTCAAGGACACTTAAGTCTACCCCAGATATACAATTTGGATCAGCAGTCTACATGGCAAACAAGGCTCCCCACTGTACGATTGCCCCCTACCCCCAAGATGTATTTCTTGTAAATAGTATATTTTATTGTAGAAGCCCCAAGAGCCAGACACAGGTCACATCATGGTCTTGAGGAAGCATTGTGGATATTAATATTAATTTTGCTGTACAAAGGAACAGGTTCTGGATTCAGGATCCAGCAGGAAGGAGCTGGGCAGTGTTTGTGTCCACCATCTCTGAGTTGATCCTGGTCCCCAGGAGAGGCTCTGCCAGGCCATGCTCCCCTGATATGGTGGGAGGAGAGCAGAGGGTGTTTGCAGTTCCTACGGCAGAGCCATTTCCAGGCTAAGTGTGGGGCACAGTTCTAGCATCCTGCCTGCAGAGAACACTGGGTGCAGGGCTTCTGCTCCAGAGACAGGCACTGTCCTGGCTCCTAGGGGCTGTGTGAGGCCCAGGAGGATGCATATCTCAGGGATGTAGAGGGAAGTCAGCACTCCTGTCCCCATAACAGCCTCCAGGAAAGAAAGAAGCATCTGGCTGCATCTCCCCATGTGGGTCTGAGCTGGTGCCCAGGTGTAGGTGGGTGTTTCTGGCACCTCCAGTCAAGATCAGGGGGTGTGCCCCTCTTTGTTCCTCAAGGCTTGACTTTCCTCCAGGGCTTCCTGCAAAGAGCTTTGCTGCTACTCTTCCTGAATAATCCAGCCCAGAGAAGATGGAGCCAAACCATCTGATGTCCTGTCCCCAGGTAAGGGACTGAGTGAAGGCTCAGAAGGGGACAAGATGGGGTGACAGGGATGGATAGGGCCCTGAGGTGAAGAGATATTTCAGGAAGGAATCTTGGGCTAGGGTTTGACTCCTGACATGTGGTGCTGGTCTCAGCAGTTTGAGGCTGCTTTTGTCCTTTTTTATTCTCTTGTGTTTATTTTCGGGGACACACCAGGTGCTTCTCAGGCCTTACTCCTGACTCAGTGGTCATGGGTCACCCCAGGCAGGTTCTAAGGTGCTGTGTTCAGAGTCAGTTTGGTAATATGAACCTGGATATTGGTGAAGAATGAGTCCTTAATCCCAGGATTTCTGCCACGAGTCACCATTCCTGCCTCACCTTGAGAAAATCTCTTTGGGGCCGTAGAGATAGCATGGAGGTAAGGTGTTTGCCTTTCATGAAGAAGGACGGTGATTCGAATCTTGGCATCCCATGTGGTCCCCTGTGCCTGCCAGGGGCAATTTCTGAGCGTAGAGCCAGGAGTAACCCCTGAGCACTGCCGGATGTGACCCAAAAAACAAAAAGGAAAGAGAGAGAGAGAAAAGTTCTTTGATTTATTTCTAGTTTTTGCCACCACAACCAAAAAGGGTTAATCCCAACTCTGCTGTAGAAATCATACTTGCTGGGTTCAGGGACCATATGGGGTGTCGTGGGTTTAGCCTGCTGATAAAATCAAGCACAGGTTTGACTAAATCACTGGACCCTGACTTTCAAGTTCCTTGTGTCCTGGAGAGAGAATGCCTTTGGGGCAGATGGGCTGTTTAGCATTTTGGGTGAGAGCCAGAGTTGCTTTTTTTAGCTCCTTCGGGCTCTATACTCAGGAATTATTCCCAGCAAGTGCTCAGTGAGTCAGGTATTGTAGGGCTTGGTTTGGGATGTCTTTTTGCAAAGTGACACCTTCAAGGACCTTCTAGAACAGTCTCCATACATCATGTGGATGATCTGGCTGTTTATGATGAGATCTAGGGACCTTCCACTAGGGTTACGCTTAGAGAGAAGGACATGGATGCTGGTTTCAGCTGATGGCAGAGGATAGATGCCCTTAATCCCTCTAGGACCCATGGAGGGGTCTTGGCCTTTCCCAAGTTCTAGGGTGAGCCTGGACCCTGAATCCCTCCTGTGTGTGTTGGCCTAGGATGTGGTGACTTTCCTCGACGTGGCTGTGAGCTTCTCACCAGAGGAGTGGTCATACCTGGACCCCTCTCAGAGGATGCTCTACAGAGATGTGATGCTGGAGACATACAGGCATCTTCAGGCTGTAGGTAAGAGCTGCTCTAGGTCTTTGGATTTGGGACAAACACATGGGGTGGACCTCATATCCTCCAGGAATCTGTGTTCAACAGAGAATATGACTTCGCAGATCCCCAAAGTCAAATCCCTATTTATTTATTTATTTATTTATTTATTTTTGGTTTTGTTTTTGGGTCACACCCTGCAGTGCTCAGGGGTTACTCCTGACTCTGTGCTCAGAAATCGTTCCTGGCAAGTTCAAGGAGGAACATATAGGATACCGGGGATTGAACTTGGGTCTGTCCCAGGTCAGCCACGTGCAAGGCAAACGCCCTACCACTGTGCTATTGCTCCAAATCCTCCCTAATCCTTTTTTTTTTTTTTTTTTTTTTTTGGTTTTTGGGCCACACCCGGTGGTGCTCAGGGGTGGGGTTACTACTGGCTATCTGCTCAGATATAGCTCCTGGCAGGCACGGGGGGGGGGGGGGGGGGGGGGGGGGGGGGGGGGGGGACACGGACGGGGGGGGGGGACGGGGGGGGGGGACACGGACGGGGGGGGGGGACGGGGGGGGGGGGACGGGACCATATGGGACACCGGGATTCAAACCAACCACCTTTGGTCCTGGATTGGCTGCTTGCAAGGCAAACGCCACTGTGCTATCTCTCCAGGCCCTAATCCATTTTTTTTTTTGTTTTGTTTTGTTTTTGGGCCACACCCGTTTGACACTCAGAGGTTACTCCTGGCTATGTGCTCAGAAATCGCCCCTGGCTTGGGGGGACCATATGGGACGCCGGGGGATCGCTGTCCGTTCCTTGGCTAGCGCTTGTAAGGCAGACACCTTACCTCTAGCGCCACCTTCCCGGCCCCTAATCCATTTTTTTTTTAACTTTTAACTCTTGACTTTATTGCTTTGCTGAATCCAACATTATACTTTTTAATTGATGGTTCTTAGGCTATACTCAGCAGATCTCTGGGGTTACTCCTGGCTCTCCACTAAGAAACCACTCCTAGAGACTCGGGGAACCATATGGGGTACTGGGGATTGAACCCATGTTGGCCACATGCAAGGCAAATGCCTCACCTGCTGTACAATTCTCTGGCGCACAACTTTATAGTTTTTTAAATGTCATTTCACAGCCCTGAGAGATAGTAAAGTGTGTCTATTTTGCCTTGGTTGGTGTGAACCAGGTTAGATTTCTATTCCACATTGGTCCGCTAACCTGCCAGGGCTTATTCCTGAGCACAGAGCTAGGAATCAGCCCTGATCTTTGCAGGCTACATGCTCAAATTCTTCCAATTACAAGTCATTTAAATTTTTGTAGGTTTGGGGAAGCTCTTGGTCAGACGTGGGGGTGCTCATAGCTCACCCCGGTCACTGTGCTTAAGGACTACTTCTGGCATTGTTGTGGATCACTTGGGGGGCTAGTGATCAAATCTTTTTCAGCCTTGTACAAGGTAAAGTGCTCCCCTGTGTATTAATGTCCCAATCCCCAATGAGTCCAATATGAATGTGAGCAAGTGTGCCTTAAATTTTGTTCATGATTTTTTTAAAGGCCACATAGCATCAGGGCCTCTGATTTTCATGGGGGATAATGTGGTCCGGGGATCAAACTTGAGGCTTCGGCATACAAGGCAGGATTCTCAGTCTATTGTGCAGTGTCCTGGGCCGTACTTTGACATCTGATTGTTTCTCTTTGTGTTTGTTTTCCATTTTAATTTTCTTTCTTTTCTTTTCTTTTTTTTTTTTTTGGTTTTTGGGCCACAACTGGTGTTGCTCAGGGGTTACTCCTGGCTGTCTGCTCAGAAATAGCTCCTGGCAGGCACAGGGGACCGTGTGGGACACGAGGATTCGAACCAACCACCTTTGGTCCTGGATCGGCTGCTTGCAAGGCAAACGCCACTGCTATCTCTCCGGGCCCTCAATTTTAATTTTCAACAATGCTCAGGAGTAACTTTTGGCTCTGTGCTCAGAAATTGCTCCTGGTAGGCTCAGGGACCATATAGGATGCCAGGGATAAAACCAGGGTCAGCTGTGGGAAAGGCAAAGGTCCTGCCTGCTGTGCTGTGCTATCACTCTGGCCCTTTTGTTTCTTTGGGGGCTACACCCAGCATAATTGGAACTGACATCTGGCTCTGCACTTTGGATTCAACCTTTCAAGGCTTGATAGTGTTGGGGATACCTGAAGTGTCCCTGTGCAAGGCAAGTGCCTTCCCCACTGTACTATTATTCTAATCCCATGGGTTTGTTTTTTTTTGTTTGTTTGTTTGTTTTTTTGGCCACACCTGGCTGTGCTCAGGAGTTACTCCTGGCTATCTGCTCAGAAATAGCTCCTGGAAGGCACGGGGGACCATATGGGATGCCGGGATTCGAACCAACCACCTTAGGTCCTGAGGCAAACACCGCTGTGCTATCTCTCCGGCCCCCCATGATTTTTTTTTACTGTGTTTGTTTTTGGACCACTTCCAGTGTTACTCAATGCTTATTTCTTGCTATGCCCTCAGAAATTACTCCAGACATCCTTGGGGAGCCATCTAGGATAGATAGAATCATGTCTACTACATTCTTGATTCACTGTGTGCCAGGCAAACACCCTCCCATCTGGGCTATTGGTCCAGCCTCATCCAGCCCCTATATATTTTTTTATTTAAACCCATGGTTAAAAGGTTGTTTAAACTTTAGTTTTTTCTTTCACAGATAAAGTTGTTCATAATTGAGTTACAGTGAGTGCACCTTCATCATTTCTCGCCAACCATGTCAATAGTTTCCCTCATCTTCTTTGATGCCCTCTTCCCTCCGACCCACCCTTCCCTGCCTTTCTGAAGCTGGCATTTTACTTCTCTCTCTCTCTCTCTCTCTCTCTCTCTCTCTCTCTCTCTCTCTCTCTCTCTCCTTTTCCCTCTCTCACTCCCCCTCTCCCTCTTCCTCTTCCTCTCTCCCTTTTTCCCTCTCTCCCTCCCTCTCTCTCTCTCTCCCTTTTTCCCTCTCTCACTCCCCCCTCTCCCTCTTCCTCTTCCTCTTTCTCTCTCCCTTTTTCCCTCTCTTACTCCCGTCTCTCCCTCCCTCTCTCTCTCCCTTTTTCCCTCTCTCACTCCCCCCCTCTCCCTCTTCCTCTTCCTCTCTCTCTCTCTCCCTTTTTCCCTCTCTCACTCCCCCCTCTCCCTCTTCCTCTTCCTCTTTCTCTCTCCCTTTTTCCCTCTCTTACTCCCGTCTCTCCCTCCCTCTCTCTCTCCCTTTTTCCCTCTCTCACTCTCCCCTCTCCCTCTTCCTCTTCCTCTCTCTCTCTCCCTTTTTCCCTCTCTCCCTCCCCTCTCTCCCTCCCTCTCTCTCTCTCCCTTTTTCCCTCTCTCACTCCCCCTCTCCCTCTTCCTCTTCCTCTCTCTCTCTCCCTTTTTCCCTCTCTTACTCCCCTCTCTCCCTCCCCCTCTCTCTCTCCCTTTTTCCCTCTCTCACTCCCCCTCTTCCTCTTCCTCTCTCTCTCTCCCTTTTTCCCTCTCTTACTCCCCTCTCTCCCTCCCCCTCTCTCTCTCCCTTTTTCCCTCTCTCACTCCCCCCTCTCCCTCTTCCTCTTCCTCTTTCTCTCTCCCTTTTTCCCTCTCTTACTCCCGTCTCTCCCTCCCTCTCTCTTTCCCTTTTTCCCTCTCTCACTCCCCCCCTCTCCCTCTTCCTCTTCCTCTCTCTCTCTCCCTTTTTCCCTCTCTCACTCCCCCCTCTCCCTCTCCCTCTTCCTCTTCCTCTCTCTCTCTCTCACTCCCCCCTCTCCCTCTCCCTCTTCCTCTTCTTCTCTCTCTCTCTCTCTCTCTCTCTCCCCTTTTTGATACTGTAGTTTGCACTATAATTAAAACAAGGGGTGCCATGTATGTCCCTTTCATAGATGGCCAAAAGGCACATAAAAAAAAAAAAGCCCCAGGGCCCGGAGAGATAGCACAGCGGCGTTTGCCTTGCAAGCAGCCGATCCAGGACCAAAGGTGGTTGGTTCGAATCCCGGTGTCCCATATGGTCCTCCGTGCCTGCCAGGAGCTATTTCTGAGCAGATAGCCAGGAGTAACCCCTGAGCACCGCCGGGTGTGGCCCAAAAACCAAAAAAAAAAAAAAAAAAAAAAAAAAAAAAAAAAGCTCCAGGGGCCAGAGAGATAGCATGGAGGTAAGGTGGTTGCCTTTCATGCAGAAGGACGGTGGTTTGAATCCGGCATCCCATATGGTCCCCTGTGCCTGCAAGGGGCGACTTCTGAGCATAAAGCCAAGAGTAACCCCTGAGTTGCCAGGTGTGACCCAAAAGCAAACAAACAAACAAAAAAGCTCCACATCACTAATCATCAGGGAAATGCAAATCAAAGAACAAGAACAACCAGTGCTGGCATGGATGTAGGGAAAAAGGGACTCTCATTCACTACTGGTTGTAAAGCTATGTAGTTTGGGTTTTCTGGAAAACAATGGGATATTCCTTAAAAAACTGGAAATTAAGAGGGCCGGAAAGATGGCATGGAGGTAGGGCATTTACCTTGCATGCAGAAGGACGGTGGTTCGAATCCCAGCATCCTATATGGTCCCCAGGCCTGTCAGGTGCGATTTCTGAGTGTAGAGCCATGAGTAATCACTGAGTGCTGCTGGGTGTGACCCAAAAACAAAACAAAAAAGCCCCTGGAAATTAAGTTTCATTATGATCCAGCAATATCACTCATAAGGATATAACCTTGGAACATAAAAGCACAATTCAGAAATGTCCATGCAGCCCCTAAATTTAGGGGTTGTATTTTTGGCCCACACCAGGTGGCCTCAGGGGTTACTCCTGGTTCTAGACTCACAAATTGCTCCTGGAGGGCTTGAGGGATCATTTGATAGGCCTAGGATAGATCTTGGGTTGGCCAAGTCCAAGTCAAACTCCCTTCTCACTGTACTGTCACTCCAGCCTATATTTTAAGATGTTTTTACTCACCTCTAGAACAGCTCAGGGAAATATGAACATGCCGAGATTGAGGATGTAGGTCCTGTCTGAGTCCAGTGTTATACTATTGCTGACACCACTCTTATCCAGGTCCCTTAATTGAATTCTTTCATTGAAACCTGGCCTCAAGGGGCCGGGTAGGTGGCACTGGAGGTAAGGTGTCTGCCTTGCAAGCGCTAGCCAAGGAAGGACCTCGGTTCGATCCCCCGGCGTCCCATATGGTCCCCCCCAAGCCAGGGGCGATTTCTGAGCACATAGCCAGGAGTAACCCCTGAGCGTCAAACGGATGTGGCCCAAAAAACCAAAAAAAAAAAAAAAAAAAAAAAAAAAGAAACCTGGCCTCATCTGTGTGATAAACAATGTTTATATTGAGAGCAGAGATTCTATTCTTCATCTGATTTGTTCTGTGATTTGGCCACTTTTATTAGGGACCTATACAAGGCCTATATACCAGGGTGCTGTCCCTTTCACTGTTTCTTACCCAAAAACTGTCCCTCTGTGGTAGAGCATTGTGGGGTGAAACCTGCGCTGATCTTCTCGGTGGAAGGAGGAGCCCTGGGGAGGCTTAAGAGAGGCATATTCCACCCCCCAAAAAATTTAAAAATAGGGCCGGAGCAATAGTGCAGTGATAGGGCATTTGCCTTGCTTGTGGCTGACCCAGGACAGACCTCTGTTTGATCCCCGATATCCCATATGGTCCCCCAAGCCAGGAGCGATTTCTGAGTGCATAGCCAGGAGTAACCCCTGAGCATCACTGGGTGTGGCCTCCCCCCCCCAAATAAAAAAGAGAGAGGCATGTTTGAAGGTGAGTGTGAGATGAGCTCCCAGGCTCAGGCTTTGTGGCTATTGTGGAGCCTCATAGGCATGTGTGAAATGTGGGTGCTGGGCTTGGGGAGTCAGGCTCCTGGATCAGGGGTGTGGAACTTCTCCTGTTACCATTCACTACCCTTGATGCTGAGTCCCAGAATGACCTTGAGCTTTGCTGTCTGCCTTTGCTCTTTCTGGTTCTGCATCTAGGCATTTATTACAGATCCTGAGATTCTGAGCCTTCATCCCTCATCTGTGCTCTCAACTTGGCTGGATAGCTCAATGTCAGGATGCCCTTTTCGGTTAGCTGATTACCCTTTTGCCCGGTCTGTCTTCATGATTGCCTTTGCCATTGTATTACTGGGATTTTTGAGATCTCCCAAGTATGTCTTTTTCTTTTCCCCCCCAGCCAGTTTGGTAGTGTTTTCTTTTCCTTATTCAAAATATCTTTATTTAAACACCTTGATTACAAACATGATTATTGTTGGGTTTCAGTCATAAAAAGAACATTCCTGGGGCCAGAGAGATAGCATGGAGGTAAGGCATTTGCCTTGCATGCAGAAGGTCAGTGGTTCGAATCCCAGCATCCCATATGAGCGATTTCTGAGCATAGAGCCAAAAGTAACCCCTGAACGCTGCCAGGTGTGACCGGAAAAAAAAAAAAAAGAACACCCCCCTTCACCTGTGCAACATTCCCATCACCAATGTCCCCAATCTCCCTCCCCCCACCCCTCCACAATTTGTATTCGAGACAGGCATTCTACTTCTCTCACTCATTAACATTGTCACCATAGTTGTCAATGTAGTTATTTCTCTAATTGCACTTTCCACTCTTTGTATTGAGCTTCATATTATGAACTGGTTCTTCCAGCCCTCATCTCTATTACAATAATGTCTTTAATTTATTATTATTATTATTATTATTATTATTATTTGTTTTTTGGGTCACACCAGGCGGTGCTCAGGGGTCACTCCTGGCTCTACACTCAGAAATCACACCTGGAAAGCTCAGGGGACCATATGGGATGCCAGGATTCAAATCTCCATCCTTCTGAATGCAAGACAAATGCCTCACCTCCATGCCATCTCTCTGGTCCCATCTTTTATTTTTCTTAAAACCCATAGATGAGTGAGATTTTTCTGTTTCTATCTCTCTTTATCTGACTTATTTCACTCAGCATAATAGATTCCATGTAAATCCATGCATAGGAAAAATTTATGATTTCCTCTCTTCTGACAGCTGCATAATATTCCATTGTGTTTATATACCACAGTTTCTTTTACCATTTATCTATTGAAGGGCATCTTGTCTGTGTCCAGAGTCTGGCTATTGTAAATAGCATTGCAATGAATATAGGTATGAGTATGGGATTTTTGAATTGTATTTTTGTGTTCCTAGGGTATATCCCTAGGAGTGGTATAGCTGGATTATATGGGAGATCAATTTCTAGTTTTTTGAGGAATCTCCATATTGTTTTCTCATTCCCACCAGCAGTGAATGAGAGTTCCTTTCTCTTCACATCCCCACCAGCACTGATCTTGTTTGTGATGTGTGCCAGTCTCTGTGGGATGAGATGGTACCTCATAGTTGTTTTGATTTGCATCTCTGATCTAATCTAATCCCTGATGATTAGTGATGTGGAGCATTTTTTTAATGTTCCTTTGGGCCATTTGTATTTCTCCTTTGAGGAAGTGTCTGTTCATTTCTTCTCCCCATTTTTTGATGGAGTTAGATGTTTTTTTCTTGTTAAGTTCTGTCAGTACCTTGTATATTTTCAATATTAGCTCTTTATCTGATGGGTATTAGGTGAAAAGTTTCTCCCATTCTGTGGGTGGCTTTTGTATCCTAGGCACTATTTCCTTTGAGGTGCAGAAGCTTCTCAGCTTAAGATAGTCCCATCTGTTTATCTTTGCTTCCATTTGTTTGAAAAGTGCTGTTTCCTCCTTGAAGATACCTTTAGTCTCAATGTCATGGAGTGTTTTACCTACATGCTGTTTATATACCTTATGGTTTCAGGTCTGATATCAAAGTCTTTAATCCATTTGGATTTGACCTTTGTGCATGGTGCTAGATGGAGGTCTGAGTTCAGTTTTTTGCAAGTGGCTGACCAGTTGTGCCAATGCCACTTGTTGAAGAGGCTTTCCTTGTCCCATTTTGGATTTCTTGCCCCTTTATCAAAACCCTTTATCAAAAATTAATTGATTATGTGTCTGGGGAACATTCTCTGAATACTCAAATCTATTCCACTGATCTGAGGGTCTGTCTTTATTGCAATACCATGCTGTTTTAATGACTATAACTTTGTAATACAATTTACAAGTTTGGGAAAGTGATGCGCCTCCCATACTCCTTTTTTAAAATTAATTAATTAATTAATTAATTTTTGGTTTTTGGGTCACACCTGGCATCACTCAGGGGCTACTCCTGGCTCTACACTCAGAAATCACCCCTGGCAGGCTCGGGGGACCATATGGGAAGCCGAGATTCGAACCAATGACCTTCTGCATGAAAGACAAACACCCACCCTCCATGCTATCTCTCCGGCTCCAAGTTCTTTTTTTTTCTTTAAAAATTTATTTCTGGGGGCCCGGAGAGATAGCGCAGCGGCGTTTGCCTTGCAAGCAGCCAATCGAGGACCAAAGGTGGTTGGTTCGAATCCCGGTGTCCCATATGGTCCCCCGTGCCTGCCAGGGGCTATTTCTGAGCAGACAGCCAGGAGGAACCCCTGAGCGCTGCCGGGTGTGACCCAAAAACTAAAAAAAAAAAAAAAAAAAAAAAATTTATTTCTGGGCCCGGAGAGATAGCACAGCAGTGTTTGCCTTGCAAGCAGCCGATCCAGGACCTAAGGTGGTTGGTTCGAATCCTGGTGTCCCATATGGTCCCCCATGCCTGCCAGGAGCTATTTCTGAGCAGACAGCCAGGAGTAACCCCTGAGCACCGCTGGGTGTGGCTCAAAAACAAAAACAAAAAAACAAAAAAAAACAAAAAAAAAATAAAAATTTATTTCTCTTGGCCCAGCGGAACCCTCCCCTGACTCGGAGGGGGGAGGCTCGGACCACGGTAGATCCCATACTCCTTTTCCCAAAGTTTGCTCTAGCAATTCTCGGGTGTTTATTGTTCCAAATGATTTCCAGAAGTGTTTGATCCACTTCTTTGAAGAATATCATGGGTATCTTTAGAGAGATTGCATTAAATATGTACAATGCTTTGGAGAGTGTTGCCATTTTAATGTTAATTCTACCAAACCATGAGCAGGGTATGTGTCTCCATTTCTGTGTCTAAAACTAATCTGGTATACTCAGGGACCCATTGTGAGCTGGTGATAAAACCTTTGTGCACTCTTTGGAATGTAAATGCCTTTCCATTTATTATACTATGGATACAGTTTGATTCTTTTGTTTTCGTTTTGGTTTTGGTTTTTGGTCTGCACCCATTTGACACTCAGGGTTTACTCATGGCTATGCACTCAGAAATCGCCCCTGGCTTGGGGGGACCATATGGGACACCACACAAGAGGCTCAAACTGCGATTAGTTCAAGGCTAGCGCTTGCAAGGCAAACACCTTACCTCTAGCACCACCTCTCTGGCCCCTAAAGTTTGATTCTTGAGAACACTAAGGAATTTTTTCTTTGTTTTCCATTGGGGGTAACCCAGTGATTTTCCGAGATTACTCTTGCCTCTACATTCAGAAATTACTCCTGGCAGTACCTTACGGAGTACCATATTTTCTGGGGTATAAGACGACCCCTAATTTTACAGTTAAAACATAGGGTTAGGCCTATATTTGCTGTATAAGACAGAATGTTCCTGTGCTGCAACTGTATCTTCCACAGTGAGCCAATCACAACAAGCAAAGGTTCAGAGGTTATACTGTAATAGACTTCCTCTCTGACTCTGGCCAATCTGAGCAGGCTTTTGACAGTGTACATTCAGGTCCAGAACATTGTCTCATTTGCATGCATCAAAAGCCTGCTTGGATTGGCTGAGTTAGAGAGGCGGTCCGAGCAGCCCTGCAGTGATTGGTGCAGGATTGAGTTGGAAAATTTGTTTGGTGGCAATATTCAGACAATTTTCATTTAGCGGCATATAGAAACATTTTTCAGGATATACTCGGCATATAAGACGACCCCCGATTTTCGGTTGACTTTTTTTGTTTCAAAAGTGGTCTATACGCCGGAAAATACGGTATAAAGGAAGTTAGGAATTGAACTTGGGTCAGCCACATGCAAGACAAATACCTTCTGTGCTCTGCTTTCTCACTGATTCACCCAGAAATTTTGTTTTTGTCTGTATGATGAAACCATTCACAAGAGAGGTCAGGCCAGTACAGCATTAATGTTAATGTTGTCAGGATCTTCACTATGATCCTCCTAACCCATGTTCCCTTTTAGTTCCTGAAAAAAGTCTCTAGTCACTATGTTATTCAACCAGGTTTAACTCAACTAAAATTTTTTTGGTTATTTTTTTGGGGAGTCATTCCTAATAGTTCTCTAGTTAGTCCTATATCAGTGCTCAAAATTATTGCTGGCATTCTCAGGGGACCATATGAATATCAGGAATCCCACCAGGGTTGACTGTGTCTTAGGCTAACACCCAACACACTGTGCTATGGCCTCCAGCCCATCATTCAAATATTTTAATGTTTGTTTGTTTTTATTCTTGTACTACACACCTGGCCACACTCAGAGGTCTTCCTTGGTCTGTTCTCATAAATTACTCTTGGCATACTAGGGGACCATTTTGGCAGAAGAGGAGACCATATGGGGCGCCAGGTTTGAACTTGGATCATCTTCGTGCAAATCAAATGCCCTCCTCGCTGTGCTATTGTTCCAGCCTCTCAAAAGATTCTTTTTGTTTGTTTGTTTTTGTTTTTTGGGTCACACCCGGCAGCGCTCAGGGGTTCCTCCTGGCTCTACACTCAGAAATCACTCCTGGCAGGCTTGAGGGACCATATGGAATGCTGGGATTTGAACCACTATCCTTCTGCATCTAAGGCAAATGCCCTAGTGCTGTGCTATCTCTATGGCCCCTCTCAACAGATTCTTTTTTTTGTTTTTTTTTGTTTTGTTTTGTTTTTTTGGGCCACACCCATTTGATGCTCAGCGGTTACTCCTGACTAAGCGCTCAGAAATTGCCCCTGGCTTGGGGGGACCATATGGGATGCCAGAGGATCGAACCGCAGTCGAGATCTTTCCTTGGCTAGCGATTGCAAGGCAGACACTTTACCTCTAGTGCCACCTCGCCAGCCCCTCAACCGATTCTTACATTGCATATTTGTTTTGATTTTAGAATGCAGACAACTGGTTCAGGATTCGGCCTTTCAGCAATATACTTGTGGAACAGGACCTCCAAATTGGAGTGAAACGGTAAGATTTCCAAGTCCCCAATGAATATATATAAATATAATGGTTATGGGGTCAATCCCTGCAGCACTCAGGTATTACTCCTGGCTCTGTGCTCAGTAATCACTTTGGGCAAGCTCAGGGGACCTTCTGGGATGCCGTGGATTGAATCCTGGGAGGCTGCATACAAGGGAAACGACTTACCTACTGTGATATCATTCTGGCCTTCACATCAAGATTTTTACCTGGTGGTACAATATCTCAGTGCCACAATAACACAGGATTTGAATTTGGGGCTCTGGGTTCCATCCTCTTTATGTTATCTGTGGTCTCTACACTACTGGGAGGATCCAGAGCCCAGTTTTAGAGAAGTCTCCCATTAACCTCATCTCAGTTGCTGAGGTCAATTCAATAAGATTTCTTTTTTTTTGGGGGGGGGTTGGTTTTTGGGTCACACCCGGCACCACACAGGGCTTACTCCTGGCTCTATGCTCAGAAATCACTCCTGGCAGGCTCAGGGGACCATATGGGATGTCGGAATTCAAACCACCGTCCTTCTGCATGCAAGGCAAACACCTTGCCTCCATGCTAACTCTCCGGCCCCAATAAGATTTCTTTATTTTGTTTGTTTTATTTTTGTTTTGTTTTTGGGCCACACCTGTTTGATGCTCAGGGGTTACTCCTGGCTAAGTGCTCAGAAATTGCCCCTGGCTTGGGGGGACCATATGGGATGCTGGGGGTTCGAACCTTGGTCCTTCCTTGGCTAGCGCTTGCAAGGCAGACACCTTACCTCTAGCGCCACCTCGCCGGCCCCCCCAATAAGATTTCTAATTTAAAGATAGTATTTTGCTGAGCAAAGAGATTCTTGTGATGTGCATGGAAAAGAGGCTAGGGAGGGAAGAAATACTGTGGTTTATATTTGATAAAATGTTAGGTCGAGTGTTTAAAGTCATTCATTTTTTTGGCTGGATTCATATTGAAACTTTCCTACTGTGCTTGGAGATGGAAACCCGGGTTTCATCCTTGTGACTCTATGTGTGTTCCCAAGCCCAACAAGTTTGATCAGAGAGCACACAGCTAGAATAAATGAGCACTGCATGGTTGAAGAACCATATTAAAAAGAAATAAAGGAAAGTGAAGTCATTGACGTTTGGAAGGAATCTGCCTATAGAGTAGCTTTTTTTTGGGGTGGCCACTCCTGGAGATATTCAGTGGTTGCTATGGTTCAGGGACCCTTTGGGATGTTGGCGATTGGAACCTGTTCACTGCATCAATGAAATATGGACATTCCTATAGTTTTGGCCATTCCACATTCTTAAAAGTTGCTGGTTCTGGGGCCCGGAGAGATAGCACAGCGGCGTTTGCCTTGCAAGCAGCCAATCCAGGACCAAAGGTGGTTGGTTCGAATCCCGGTGTCTCATATGGTCCCCTGTGCCTGCCAGGAGCTATTTCTGAGCAGACAGCCAGGAGTAACCCCTGAGCATCGCCAGGTGTGGCACCCCCCAAAAAAAATGTTGAAAAAAAAAAGTTGCTGGTTCTGGGGCCAGAGCTGTGGCGCAAGTGGTAGGGCATTTGCCTTGCACATGCAGACCTAGGACAGACTATGTTTTGATCCTCTGGCATTCCATATGGTCCCCGAAGCCAGGAGCGATTTCTGAGCATATAACCAGGAGTAACTCCTGAGTGTCACCAGGTGCGGCCCAAAAAACAAAAAAAAAAGAAAACATGACAGACATAAGAAAGATACCTGGTCAGGGTGTACTGTGCCTCATGGACTCTGCCCTGACTGCAAAACAACAGATGCTCACTGATCTCTTGCTATAATTTTCCCTATCTGTGGTAACTACTGTAAAAATGTCAGAATGACTTCGGGGAGAATGGAAAATGCCAGAGAGATTGTACTTGGGGATCTGGTAATTTGTCGTTTCAGGTGCAGAAATCACCTTTCCTGCCCCTCTTTTTAGACTATTACCTACCTAATCTCATTTCTTTACTGGATGTCTGCTTGTCGCCACAGATATCCACATATGTGGAGAATTTTGTTTTTGTGGTTGCAATCACACTTTGGGCCTGGTTGTATACAAGATGGCTGTCAAGGGAGAGAAAAGTAATTTGACTAACCCTCTCCTGTTCCACAGGGAAGCAGCCAGCCCCAGCGGGACGGGAATGATCCTGTGCTGTGGGACACAGTCTCGACAGAACTCGCCTACTCTCACTTTGATAGTAGTGAGGACTCGGGAGGCATGTATTCAAGCGGGGTCCAGATTCAAGAGAGTGTCCTCTTCTCGGAGCCACCAACCGGTGGACACAGCACCCTAGTCTCTGCGCCACTCAATTCCTGGCAAAAGACCACTTTGCTTGGACCACCCTGGGTTGAGCAAGCTGCAGTGTTTGCTTCAAGCCCTTCACAGCAACACACTACCAAGCACCTTCTTCATGGATTGGTGCCACCCAAGTGTAAGCAATGTGTGGGTGACTTCCCGTGTGCTCAGCACCTTGATACACCCTCGGACACCTCCAGGGCACAGGATCCCTCTGACTGTCAGCAAGATGGAAATGCTCTGAGACAACTGTCACCACTGAGTGACCCTAAGGAAGTCCAGACACGAAAGAAACAGTTTACATGTCAGGTCTACGGGAAGGCCATAGCTGGATCCTCAAACTTTACAAGGCCCACGAGTATTCATAAGGTAAAGAAGCCTTATGCATGTCAGCAATGTGGGAAGGCCTTCACTCGACCCATACAACTTTCAGAGCACATGAATGTTCATACCGGAGAGAGGAGTTATAGGTGTCCAGTGTGTGGGAAAGCTTTCACTCAGTCCGCCTACCTTAAGAGGCACATGAATATTCATACGGCAGAGGAGAAGCCTTATTCATGCGAGAGGTGTGGGAAGGCCTTTACTCAATCCTCCAACTTTATTAAGCACATGCATATTCATACAGGAGAGAAGCCTTATTCCTGTCTGGAGTGTGGCAAAGCTTTCGCTCTCTCCTCCTACCTTAGGAGTCACATGAAAATTCACGCTGGCACAAAGAAGCCTTGTCAGGTGTGTGGGAAGACCTTTATTCATTCCTCAAACCTGAAAAAGCATATGACTATTCATACTGGAGAGAAGCCTTATACATGTCACGAATGTGGCAAAGCTTTCGCTCAGTCCTCAAACCTTACTGTCCATATGAGAGTTCACACTGGCGAGAAGCCGTATTTGTGTCAGGAGTGTGGGAAGGCCTTCACTCAGTTTTCAAGCCTTAGTAGCCACTTGAACATTCATACTGGAGAGAAGCCTTTTGCATGTCAGGAGTGTGGGAAGGCCTTCACTCTGTCAGTATACCTTATCAGCCACATGAATATTCATACGAGAGAGAGGAGTTATAAGTGTCAGGTGTGTGGGAAGGTCTTTACTCAATCCTCAAACCTTAATATGCACTTGAAGATTCATACTGGAGAGAAACCTTATTCGTGTCAGGAGTGTGGGAAGTCCTTTAATCAATCTGCCTACTTTAAAAAGCACATGAGCATTCATACGGGTGAGAAACCTTTTTTATGTCAGAAATGTGGGAAGGCCTTTGCTGTCTCGAAATACCTCAGGAGGCACATGAAGACGCATAGTGGAGAGAAGCCTTATACATGTCAGGAGTGTGGGAAAACCTTTTCTCAGTACTCACACCTCGCTGGCCACAGGAAGATTCATACCGGAGAAAAGCCATATTCATGTCAGGAGTGTGGGAAGACCTTTAGTCACTCCTCCAACGTTAAAAAACACATGAATATTCATACTGGAGAGAAGCCTTTTTCCTGTCAAGAGTGTGGGAAGGCCTTCGCTCAGTCCTCAAACCTTTCTGTGCACATGAATATTCATACCAGAAAGAAGCCTTATTCATGTCAGGAATGTGGGAAGATCTTTAGTCATTCCTCAAATGTTAAAAAGCACATGCATATTCATACGGGAGAGAAGTCTTATTCATGTCAGTAATGTGAGAATTTAGCATACTCAGACTTTTTTTTTTTTTTTTTTTTTTTTTGGTTTTTGGGCCACACCCAGTAACGCTCAGGGGTTACTCCTGGCTATGTGCTCAGAAGTTGCTCCTGGCTTGGGGGACCATATGGGACACCGGGGGAATCGAACCGCGGTCCGTCCAAGGCTAGCGCAGGCAAGGCAGGCACCTTACCTTTAGCGCCACCGCCCTGCCCCATACTCAGACATTTCTAACTACAAGAAAATTTATACAGGAGAGAAGGTTTATATGTGTCATGAGTGTAGAAAGGCCTTCAATCTTTTATCCCTTTCTAGCTACTTGAATATTCATACTGGAAAGAAGTATAAACCTCACACATGTTCAAAATGGGGAAAGCCTTGGGCACTTGCTCAGTACTCACTGGTCACAGAGAGTTCTAGAAGCCCTAGAGGTATCATGAATGTGGTAGTTTTCACTGTACCCTCAACCTAATTGTGGGGTTCATTCTCACATGCAATCCTCTGATACCAGCTAGGGTCACCATAGTCACCCTGAGTGAAATAAGTTCAGCCTCTGGAATTGCTGGTGCTGTGGAGAAAGTTCCATGGCCTGCAGGATAAGGGCCTACACCATGATTGTTTTCCCTGGCCTACTAGGCCAGTCTCCCACCCTTTGCAATTCCCTTGTCTGCTAATAGAAATAAGACTTCTTAGGTTTGGAAGCCTGCAGGATTGGGGTTGGGGACCAAATAAAAAAACAAAAACAGCCCATGGCTTGGGGCTGTCAGGTCAAATCACTGTGTCTGTGTCATATTTTGGTCCAACTTGGGCCTTGTTCTTAGGGGTCTATGTGATGAACAACCATAATGCTGCAGTGGATCATTTTTTTTTGTGTGGGACCAGTCCAGTAGTGTTTAGAGGTTACTCTTGACTCTTCACTCAAGAGTTACCTCTGATGGTCCTCTAAGGACCCTCTGGGATACCGGGTATTAAATCCCAGATTGGCTTCTTGCAACTCAAGTGCCCTCACCACTATATTACTGCTCAGTTTCCAGCACAAAGCAATGGGAAAAATTACAACCCCACCCTTATTTTTTCAGGCTTTCCTGTCCATATTAGACAGTTCTGCACAGAGGACCCTTTGTGAGAAGGAATGTGGGGGCCCGGAGAGATAGCACAGCGGCGTTTGCTTTGCAAGCATCCGATCCAGGACCAAAGGTGGTTGGTTTGAATCCCGGTGTCCCATATGGTCCCCCGTGCCTGCCAGGAGCTATTTCTGAGCAGACAGCCAGGAGTAACCCCTGAGCACCGCTGGGTGTGGCCCAAAAACCAAAAAAAAAAAAAAAAAAAAAAAAAAAAAAAAAAAAAGAAGGAATGTGGAAAGGTCTTCACTGGATTCTCATATATTCAGGGTATCTATACAAGAGAAATCTTTATATTTTTACCTGTGTAAAGAACTCCTTACACGTAATTGATATTTTTAAAAATACGTAATTTTTTGTTTGTTTTGGGATCACACCTGGTGGCACTTAGGGGTTACTTCTAGCTCTGTACTCAGAAATTGCTCCTAGCAGGCACGAAGGACCATTTGGGATGCCGGGATTCAAACCACCATCCGTCCTGGATCAACTGTGTGCAAGGCAAATGCCCTACCACTGTGCTATCTCTCTGGCCCCAGAAAAAATAAAGAGACATAATTTTTAATTTACCTTTTTTGGGGCACAGCGACAAGGCATTTGCCTTCCACACAGTTGACCTGGGACAGATCCCGGTTTGGTTCCTGGCATGCCATATGGTCCTGCGAGCCTGCCAGGAGGGATTTCTGAGCGTAGAGCCAGAGGTAATCCCTGAGCACTCCCGGGTGTGGCTCAGAAAAATAACTTTTTTACCTGTTTAAAAAAAGAGGTAATTTGGAGGCCCAATTTTGGTTGTTTTGCACATCCTGAGGTACTCAGGCACTACTTAAGGCTCATCAGAGAGGAATTGTTCCTAGAAATGTTCTGGACCCTATGAAATGCTGAGGATCAAACCTGGGTGAGCCATTTGCACAGCAAATGCCCTCCTGAAAGTACTATTGTGCAGACACTTGGAGTATGCAAATTGGTTTTTGGGCCACCCCAGATGGTGCTCGAGGATTATTGCCGGCTCTGCACTGACCCTGGCAGGGTCAGGGAAACTATAGGATGCTGAGGCTCAAATTGGGTCCGCCATGTGCAAGCAATGCTCTCTACCTGCTTTGCTATAGCTCTGGAACCTGGAGTATGCAAGTTTTACTTAAAAATTCTTTACTCAGGCCCAGAGAGATAGCACCGCGGCATTTGCCTTGCAAGCAGCCAATCCAGGACCTAAGGTGGTTGGTTCGAATCCCAGTGTCCCATATGGTCCCCCGTGCCTGCCAAGAGCTATTTCTGGGCAGACAGCCAGGAGTAACTCCTGAGCACTGCTGGGTGTGGCCCAAAAAACAAACAAACAAAAAAATTCTTTACTCATGTGGTTGCAGCAGTAGCACAACAGATAAGAGGTTTGCTTTACCCCTGACTACCCAGGGTTTAATACCAGACATCCCATAGAATCTTCTGACCATCACCAGAAGTAATTCCTGAGCCCAGAGGCAGGATAAACTCCACTGAGTTCCACTGTTTGTGTCCTAAATCTAAATAAATATCATGTAAAATAAATCTAAACAATCTAAATATATTTAAATATATGTAAATGTATATAAACAAATTTATATAAATATATGTAAACATATGCCCTAAATTTAAATAAATAAATAAATGTATGTAAAATCAAAAAACAAAAAACCCACACATTTCTACTGCACATGTCATCTGAGCACCGCCGGGTGTGGCCCCCCCCCCCAAAAAAAAAAAGCAAAAATTCACCTTCCAGGCCAGGAAATGCCTGGTGCAGAGCTGGAGCCAGGCTTTTTTTTTTTTTTTTTATGGTTTTTGGGCCACACCTAGCGGTTACTCCTGGCTGTCTGCTCAGAAATAGCTCCTGGCAGGCACGGGGTACCATATGGGACACCGGGATTCGAACCAACCACCTTTGGTCCTGGATCGGCTGCTTGCAAGGCAAACGCCACTGTGCTATCTCTCCAGGCCCAAGCCAGGCTCTTTAAGACTGGCTGGAATTCTTAGTGGTGTCATAGAACCAATGTGATCTCATAAACCTTTGTCTCTGAGAGTAAGTGAGGGATTCCCCACGGGCACAGTGCATCTGGAAGGAAGATTTTCTCTCAGGTCATCAAGTGACCACTCTGAGCGCCCCAGATCTACAGGGTCTCAGCCAGGTGAGTGGAGGGATGGGAGGTTCAAGGCAGGACGAACTGAGTGCGTGGACACTTTGAATTGTTGCACTTATTCCTGTGGATTAACCAGGGTTATCTTGGTGGACAGAAGGGATTTAGAAAGAGGTAAATCAGGCTTGGAAATGATCAGCCCTAGGGCTCTTTTTCTTTGTTTTGGGGCCACACCCAAAGGTGCTCAGGGTTACTCCTGGCTCTACACTCAGAAATCTCTCTTGGCAGGCTCCAGGGATCATACAGGATGATGGTTCAGTCCCTACCCACTGGGCTATCTATTGCTCAGGCTCCTGAATAAGGTAAATTTTAAAAAATGAAAAAATTCATTGAATGAACTAGATAACATGGCTGTAGAGCCCATGCTTTGCGTTTAGTTGATGAGATCTTCATTCCAGTTTCCCTGTATGGCTCTCCATTCTTTTTTTTTTTGTTTGTTTGGTTTTTGGGCCATACCCGGTGGTGCTCAGGGGTTACTCCTGGCTGTCTGCTCAGAAATATCTCCTGGCAGGCACGGGGGGACCATATGGGACACCGGGATTTGAACCAACCATCTTTGGTGCTGGATCGGCTGCTTGCAAGGCAAACGCCGCTGTGCTATCTCTCCAGGCCCTGGCTCTCCATTCTTGAAAGAATGAATCTGAGTGCACAGACCAGAGTAAATAAATATTGAACCTCACAGAAGCTTGCAACCCCCATGACAGCAACCCTCCCCTCCCATCTCTTGGTCTGGCAAGCACCACTGGAAGGAGCCCATATAGAAGCATCCATTTCTTGTGGCCACAGTGATATAAATGAGACAAGAAAAAGTCTAAAAGAAAGTTGAGGGGCTAGGGCAGGAGCAATAGTATAGCAGAAGGGCAAGGCCTTGTGTGTAATTGACCTAGATTGATTCCCAGCATCCGATAGTGATCCCCAAGCCTTCCAAGTGTGATTCCTGAGTGCAGTGATGGAAGTAACCCCAGAGCTGCGCCTACTGTGTCCCCAAATTACACACACAATTAAAATAAAGATGAGGGGCTGAGTGAACGGATTGAGGCTGGAGTGCTCGCTGTGCAATGGTTTGACCTCAAACTACAAGAAACTTCAGCCTGAGCCCCACAACCTCCTGGGCTGATTCTGAGACAGGAGCCCTGCACAGTCTCTGAAGGCTGTCAGCAACGTGCCCACTGTATTCTGCCTGGAAATGGCTCTGACTCAGGGACTCAGGGAAAACAACCCTCGGACATCCTCTTGCTATATGCTTCCTGAGACAGCTTCGAAGGAACTGTGAGTGAAAAGCAAGAGTAAGCTGTGAACACAGCTAGGTATGATCCAAGAATAGAATACCAATTAAATATGAGCCCAAGAAAATGCAGCCTTAAGATCCCAGGGTACCCCAGGGCAGGTTCAGAGCCAGGAGAAATTCTTCAGCAGTACAGATGTGCCTCACTATACAGGTAACATGTTTTCTATACAAGTTAAAAAAAAAAAATACAAATGAACTGTTTTTCTCTTCTGTATAGATTCCCTGCATAAGGAGGGTGTGAGGATCCAGTGAGGGATCCACATTCCTTCCCACAAATGGTCCTCTGTGCAAAACTGTCTTATATGGACAGGAAGGCCTGAAAAATGGGGGAGGGGGTTTCCAGTCTTTCTCATTGCTTCATGCTGGGGACTAACAGTAAGACAGCAAGGAAGACATTTGATTTGCAGGAGGCCTACCTAGATCTGATCACCGGAATCCCATAGAGTCCCTATCAGATCCAAACTGCCAGAGAGGGGCCCATGCTGCTGGAGTCTTCATGGGCCTTGCAGGCAAGACTCTGACAAATACCACAGTTTTATTTATTAGAGAAGCCCAGGGGCCTCTGACAAATTCCTAGGCCAGGGCTGAGATAAAGAGGGAGAAAGAGCTGGGTTTGGTACCATCCAATTGTCTCTTCCAACAGCCAACTGTCTCTTCTTTCAACTGCCAACCCTGTGGAGGGTTTTATAGACTCAATAGTTGATCATGATTAAGGTATTATATAAAGGGTCAGTGTCTTATTAAAAGGAGTAGATCCCTACGGGGGGGGGAGGCCGCTAGAAAAAAGTGGGGGGTAGATCCCTTTTATAGCTAGCTGGTGCTGGACTGTGGAACTAGAAATCCCCTTTCGTATTTAAAGTTTTTTAGGGTAGCTAATTCTAGGTAGTTTGACGATGTCTTCAGACGTGTGCAAAGTAATTAGGACATGGTTGTTTTCCGTAGTTAAGTGCTTCAGCTCATGACATCATCAGATCTGTGCAGGAGGATCATAAATTAGCACATTCCAGGACCCAGTTGCAAGTCCTATTTTGTTTCAGTTTTTTACTCCATTGTCAAGGGATAAGAAAGGGAAAATGGGAACTTTGTTTAGTAAAAGTGTCAAGAATTACATTTACAGCAATGGGAAATTATTAAAAAAATTTTTAAATTCATTTCTACACCTGAGCTGTTACTGAATGCTGCATCTCATCCAGCCGCCAGGTATGCGGCTTTCCGGTGCTCAGTCCTCTGTGTTCATCTTTTATGGGACACAGAGGAGGTGCTCTGTGTCCCTCTAGCTATTCTATTAATCACTACATCCCAGCCAGCTGCTCTTGGAGAAGCCCCCTCTACCTGCTCTCAATGTAGATCACAATTAAGAAATCACAGTCAGGGCCCGGAGAGATAGCACCGCGGCATTTGCCTTGCAAGGAGCCGATCCAGGACCAAAGGTGGTTGGTTCGAATCCCGGTGTCCCATATGGTCCCTCGAGCCTGCCAGGAGCGATTTCTAAGCAGACAGCCAGGAGTAACCCCTGAGCACCGCCGGGTGTGGCCCAAAAAACAAAACAAACAAACAAAAAAAAAGAAATCACAGTCACTCACTACAAATGACAAATGTAAAATGATTGTTGGCACTTCAAAGTCTAGCTTTATTAAGCATACACTGTTAAACTTTGAGGGTTTTACTCTTTTTCTCTTACGTTTTTTAATTTCCATTTGGTGTATGTTAAAAGAGAGGTAGTCTTATATGGCGAATATAGCCCAAACCCTATATTTTAACAGGAAAAGTAGGGGGTTGTCTTATACGCCCAGTCATTTTATATGCTGGAAAATACAATGATTTAGGATTATGTGGGGTATTTTTGTTTTGGATTTTTTTGTTTTTGGTGCTCAGGGAATACTCCTGGCTCTATGCTCTGAATCATTCCTGGCAAGCTCGGGGGACCATATGGGATGATATGGGATGCCGGGAAATGAACCGGTGTCTGTCCTGTGTTGACTGCATGCAAGGCAAATGCCCTACTGCTGTGCTATTACTCCAGCCCCACCCTTTATTTTTCATATTCTCTTCCTGCTAACAACATATCAAGGGTAATTTTGATTCCAGATAGCCTGCCAGATTTTCCCAAGTTGAATACTTTAGCTTTCACCTCATCATTTAGCCATTCACCACTTGCAGGTACTGGGATGGACTCAGGCAAACTTTGGCCAGAAAGCCCTATGGGAGTCCATAGTGCGTTTTTGCTCAAACCTGATAGATACTCAGAACAGTATGGAGATGTTATCCCATATGCTATGCAAGCATCTTTAAATCTACTCAGGGAGGGGCCAGAGAGATAGCGTGGAGGTAGGGCATTTACTTTGCATGCAGAAAGAGGTGGTTCAAATCCTGGCATCCCATATAGTCCCCCGAGCCTGCCAGGAGCGATTTCTGAGCTTAGATCCAGGAGTAACCCCTGAGCACTGCCGGGTGTGACCCAAAAACAACAAAAAAAAAAAAAATCTACTCAGGGAGTTTATTTTTAATCCTTAGTAGGTAGGTAGTTCATGGGGCCTATTTCTTTTGGTCTCTCATTCTGATCTCACTGGGTTTGGATTATTTAGTTCCAAATCTGACTATGAGCAGGTACTCATAGACTCAACATCTGTGGTACTATGGATTATCTCAGGTCTGGGAAATGCATTTTTTGGATATCTTTATTTATGCTAATTACTCTATCTGGATTTTTCTTTTTCCTTTTTTTTGGTTTTTCAGGCCACACCCGTTTGATGCTCAGGGGTTACTCCTGGCTAAGCATTCAGAAATTGCCCCTGGCTTGGGGGGACCATAAGGGACGCCGGGGGAATCTAATCGCGGTCGCAATCTCTCCTTGGCTAGCACTTGCAAGGCAGACACCTTACCTCTAGCGCTGGCCCCTCTATCTGGATTTTTCTTATTCATATATTATGCCCTGGTCTCTACTGGGAATATTCCTCTCCCTTGTTGTAGTGCCACAACAGCAGAATTTTTCACCTGATTTGATTCTATGGATACAGGATAGGCGTTTTTGAATAGTAGGCTTTTATGGGTATTGGAATAGCTCTTGTAAGAATGGCAATGGAGGGGCCAGAGATAGGATGGAGGTAAGGTGTTTTGCCTTTCATACAGAAGGTTGGTGGTTTCAATCCCAGCATCTCATATGGTCCCCTGTGCCTGCCAGGGGCGATTTAATATTCATTAATAATGATCCCAGACTGGGATCAGGGCCAAAACACAAAATGGGAACAATGTCTGAACGCAGTGGAAAATCATGTATAACCAAACAAACATACCTGCTAAAATTTCAAATTTTTTGGCTCATCACTGGTCCTAACTTTCCAGGCACCATTTATCAGATCTGAACTGCCAGAGACAGACCTACACTCCTTGAGTTCTCAGAGCCTTGCAGGCAAGACTCAGACAAACATCACATTTTTATTTATTAGAGAAGCCCAGGATTCTCTGACAAACCCCTAGGCCAGGAGAGAGGTAAAGAGGGAGAGAGAGCTGGGTTTGGTACCATTCAACAGTCTCTTCCAACTGCCAGCCCTGGGGAGGGTTTTATAGGCTCAACAGCCAATCACAACTAGGGTCTTATTTAAAGGGGTGGTGTCTTATTAAAAGGGGCAGACCACTTTCATGACTGGCTAGTGCTGGACCTAGGACTAGAGGTCTCTAGAAGACCACAAGAGGTAATTCTTGAGTGAAGAGTCGAGAGTAAACTTCGAACACTGCTGGGATGGCTCCAAGGCAAAGAAAAAAAAATTTACTGCAGCACTGTGGCTGTTTACCACATAAGACACCTTAGAATCAGTGACCAAGAACAAGATCCAGAGTTGGAGCAATGTGAGACAGACAACACAGTGGCTTGACCTGATAGCTCCAAGCCATGGGCTGTTTTTGATTATTTGGTCTCCAATCCCAATCGTGCAAGATCAGGATCTAAGAACCCTTATTTCTATTAGCAGATAAGAGAATTTCAAAGGCTAGGACACTGGCCTGGTTGTGGCCAGGGCAACAATTGTGGTGCAGGCCCCTATCCTGTAGGGTCTTGAGGCCTTGGACGTTTCTCCACAGCACAAGTAATTCCAGAGGCTGAACTTGTTTCACTCAGGGTGACTATTGTGACCCAGTAATTCTAACCTCACAGGTTAGAATGAACCTCACAATTAGGTTGAGGCTGCATTAAAATGTACCACATTCATGACACTTCTTAGGACTTCAACAACTCTCACCAGTGAATCCTGAGCAAGTACCCAAGGCTTTCCCCATTCTGAACATATGTGGGGCATATGTTCTCTCCATTATGCATATTCATGTAGCTAGAAAGAATTCAAGGCCTTCCCACACTCCTGATATGTATAAAACCTCTCTCATGTATACATTTCCTTGTAGATAAAAATGTGTAAACATTGAGCAAAGCTAAATTCCCACTTTACTGACATGAATAAGACATCTTTCCGGTATGAATCTTCATGTGCTTCCTAAGGTATGAGGACTTCATGAAAGCTTTTCCACACTCCTGACATATATAACACTTCTCTCCAGAATGAATTTTCAAGTGGCTAGTAAGGCTCGAATGTTGAGTGAAGGACTTCCCACACTCTTGACATAAATAAGGCTTCTCGCCAGTATGAATATTCATATGCTTTTTAAGGTTTGAGGAATGAATAAAGGTCTTCCCACATACCTGACAAGGCTTCTTTTCTCCAGTATGAATATTCATGTGACTCCTCAGGTAGGAGGATAGAGCGAAAGCTTTGCCGCACTCCTGACATGAATAAGGCTTCTCCCCTGTATGAATATTCATGTGCTTAATAAAGTTGGAGGATTGAGTAAAGGCCTTTCCACATTTCTGACATGAATAAGGCTTCTCTCCAGTATGAATATTCATGTGTCTCCTAAGGTATGAGGATTGAGCGAAAGCTTTCCCACACACGGGACACCTAAAAGTCCTCTCTCCAGTATGAATATTCATGTGCTGTGAGAGATATGCAGAGCGAGTGAAAGCTCTCCCACACTCCTGACATGCAAAAGGCTTCTCTCCGGTATGAACTTTCAAGTGGCTATTAAGGCTTGCAAACTGAGTGAAGGCCTTCCCACACTCCTGACACAAATACGGCTTCTCGCCAGTGTGTATCCTCATATGCATAGTAAGGTTTGAGGATTCAGCGAAAGCTTTGCCACACTCTCGACATGAATAAGGCTTCTCTCCTGTATGAGTATTCATATGTTTTTTAAGATTCGAGGAACGAATAAAGGTCTTCCCACACACCTGACATGAACAAGGCTTCTCTCCTGTATGAATGCTCATGTGACTCTTAAGGTATGAGGATAGAGCAAAAGCTTTCCCACATTCCTGACATGAATAAGGCTTCTCTCCTGTATGAATATGCATGTGCTTAATAAAGTTGGAGGATTGAGTAAAGGCCTTCCCACACTCCTGACATGAATAAGGCCTCTTCTCTACAGTATGACTATTCATGTGTCCCTTAAGGTATGAGGACTGAGTAAAAGCTTTCCCACACACGGGACACTTATAACTCCCTCCAGTATGAATATTCATGTGCTGTTTAAGGTATGCAGTCTGAGTGAAGGCCTTCCCGCACTGCTGACATGTATAAGGCTTCTTTACACTATGCATGTTCACGTGCTTTGTAAAGTTTGAGGATGCAACTACGGTCTTCCTATATTCCTGACATGTATGATGTTTCTTTCGTGTTTGCACTACCTTAGGTTCACTCAGTTGCGACAATTTTCTCAGAGCTTGTCCACTTAGATGACAGTCAGAGAGATCCTGTGCATTGGAAGCGTCCAGGGGTGCATCATGGTGCCGAACACACGGGAAGGCACCCACACATTGTTTACCCTTGGGTAGCACCACTCCATGAATAATGTGCTTTTGAGTCTGTCCCTGTGAGGGGATTGAAAGAAACATTGCAGCTTGTTCAGCCCAGGGTGGCCCAACTGAAGTGGTCTTTTTCCAGGAATTGGGTGTAGCAGACTTTGGGACACTGTGTCCAGTGGTTGGCAACTCCATAGTAAGGACACTCTCTTCACTTTGGCCCCCTCCTGAAAATATGGCCCCTGAGTCTTCACTACGATCAGGGTTAGAGCAGGACAGTTCTGTCCAGACTGTGTCCCACAGCACAGGATCATTCCCGTCCCACTGGGGCTGGCTGCTTCCCTGTGGAATAGGAGAGGGTTAGTCAAATTACTTTTCTCTCCCTTGACAGTCATCTTGTATACAACCAGGCCCAAAGTGTGATTGCAACCACAAAAATCAAAATTCTCCACATAAGTGGATATCTGTAGAGACAAGCAGACATCCAGTAAAAATAAAATGGGCTTAGGTAAGTAAAAGTCTGAACAGAGTGGCAAGAAAACCACTGGGTAAAGGTTCCATGTTCTCTCTGGCATCTTCCCTCCCCCAGAAGTCATTCTGACATTTTGTGCAGTAGCTGCCATAGATGGGGAAAATCGTAGCAACAGATCAGCGAATATCTGTTATTGTCCATTTTCCTCCACTTCTTTAGCTGCTATAATAATAAATACTGTACTTCAAGAACAGTCAGGACAGAGTCCATGAGAAAGAGAGCACTCTGTTCTCAGGCTTTTTTTCTGATGTATGTCATGTTTTCTTTACTTTGGGGGGGGGGGTTTGGGCCACACCCGGTGTCTCTCGGATTACTCCTGGCTATGCACTCAGAAATCGCTCCTGGCTTGGGGGACCAAGTGGGACACCGGGGGATGGTCCATCCTAGGCTAGCGCGTGCAAGGCAGATGCCTTACCGCTTGTACCATGGCTCTGGCCTTGTTTTCTTTACCTTTTTGAGTTTTGTGTCAAACCCAGCAATGCTCAGGGGTTATTTCTAGCTCTCCACTCAGTTGTTATTCTAAGTACTGCTTAAGGGTACCTATGAGATGCTAGGGATTCACCCTGAGTTGGCTAGTGAAAGGCAATTGGACTTTGTGCTCTATTTGTTCCCTTGCCCCCTCTTCTTTTCCTTCCTTCCTTCCTTCCTTCCTTCCTTCCTTCCTTCCTTCCTTCCTTCCTTCCTTCCTTCCTTCCTTCCTTCCTTCCTTCCTTCCTTCCTCCCTCCCTCCCTCCCTCCCTCCCTCCCTCCCTCTTCTTTTTGTTTTGTTTTGTTTTTGGGTCACACCTGGCAGTGCTCAGAGGTCACTCCTGGCTCTGTGCTCAGAATTCACTCCTGGTGGGTTTAGGTGACCATATGGGATGCCAGGAATTGAACCTGGATCTATCCAGGGTTGGCCACATGCAAGGCAAACTCCCTACCGCTGTACTATCACTCTGGTCCTCTTCTTTTTTTTTTTTTTATTTTTTGAACACAACTGTTTTTTTCTTTATATTTAATATGCATCATGGGGCTACTTTCAGCTGAGTTTAGGGGTCATTTCTGGTGATTCTTTTTTTTTTTGGGGGGGGGGGTCACACCCGGCAGTGCTCAGGGGTTACTCCTGGCTGTCTGCTCAGAAATAGCTCCTGGCAGGCACGGGGGACCATATGGGACACCGGGATTCGAACCAACCACCTTTGGTCCTGGATCGGCTGCTTGCAAGGCAAACGCCGCTGTGCTATCTCTCCAGGCCCATTTCTGGTGATTCTTAGGGAATCATTTGGGATACAGGGATTGAATCCTGGTCAGCCATGTTCAAGGTGAATGCCCTACATCCTGTGCTATTGTTCAGGCCCACTTTTTATTTTTATTAGTAGAACAAGCAAATTTTATGGATGTGAAGTGACCAGAGCTGTAGGCATATCTCTAGTTCCTCGATTCAGTGAATAGGCATAGAAGAATAAATGTATCCCTCCACATAATCTGAAGCACCAATTGTAAACAAATATGAAGCATCTTCCTTTGGGGAGTGGCTAGAGATCAGTGTGGGGCCTATGAATGCATGAGTGAAGGCTAGCGAAATCCCCCAAACACTGAAAGGAAATGGATATATCTGCCATTTAAATACCTCAGTAGGACTGGAGCCATAGGACAGCATAGAGGGGTGGATGCAGTGCAGCGGCCAGCCTGGTTTCAATCCCTAGCATCCCATAAGGATCCTGAGCCAGAACAACCCTTGAATATTGCAAGAGTGGCCCCAAACAGAATAAAAAGCTCCACTATAGGCAGATTTCTCCCAAACATCAATGACTTCACTTTCCTTTATTACTTTTTGTTTGTTTGTTTGTTTGTTTTTTGGGTCACACCCGGCAGTGCTCAGGGGTTACTCCTGGCTCTATGCTTGGAAATAGCTCCTGGCAGGCTCGGGGGACCATATGGGATGCTGGGATTCAAACCACCGACCTCCTGCATGCAAGGCAAATGCCTTACCTCTATGCTATCTATCTAGCCCCACTTTATTACTCTTTTTATATGGTTCCACACCAGGCAGTACCTTTGTTTACTCTGGCTATGTTTTCCCTGATCATGCTTGATGGGGATCAGGGTACACATATAGTGGTGAGGATGAAACCCAAGTTTTCATTGGAAAGGTCTCAATACCGATCCAGTCAAAAAATTAACAACTTTAAACACTGGACCTGGGCCCGGAGAGATAGCACAGCGGTGTTTGCCTTGCAATCAGCCGATCCAGGACCTAAGGTGGTTGGTTCGAATCCCAGTGTCCCATATGGTCCCTCGTGCCTGCCAGGAGCTATTTCTGAGTAGACAGCCAGGAGTAACCCCTGAGCAAACCCGGGTGTGGCCCAAAAACAAAACAAACAAACAAAAAAAAAAACCCAAAACAACAAAAAAACACTCGACCTAACGTTTTATCAAAATAAAATTCACAGTTATTTCTTCCCTCCCTAGATTCTTTTCCACGCAAATCACAGAAACTCTCTGGTTGAAAAAACTACTATTGGGGCCGGAGAGATAGCATGGAGGTAAGGCGTTTGCCTTTCATGCAGAAGGTCATTGGTTCGAACCCCGGCATCCCATATGGTCTCCCGAGCCTGCCAGGAGTGATTTCTGAGCATAGAGCCAGGAGTAACCCCTGAGCGCTGCCGGGTGTGACCCCCCCCAAAAATACTATTTATATCTTTAGATTAGAAAACTTATTGAATTGACATTAGCAGTACTATAGAGACAACAGATGGAACAAAGGTGCTGAAACTCAGGGCCCCATTACAAATTCTATGTACTTGTGGCACTGAGCTATCCTGCCACCAAGTAAAAATCTTGATTTAAAGACTGGAGCAATAGCATAGCAGGTAGGGCACTGCCTTGTATGCAGTTTACCCAGATTCAATTCCCTGCATCGCATTGGGTCCCCTGAGCCTGCCCAGAGTGATTATTGATGGCAGAACCAGGAGTTACACTTGAGTGCTGCAGTGAATGGCCCAAAAATCAATATATACGTATATATTCATTGGGAACTTGCAAATCTTACCGTCTCACTCCAATTTGGAATAAATTGATGAAAGGCCGAATCCTCAACTGGTGGTCTGCAACCTAAAATTAAACCAGATATGCAATGTAAAAATCTGTTGAGAGGTTGGAACAATTGCACAGTGAGGAGGACATTTGGCTTGCATACGGGTGACCCGAGTTCAATTCCTGGCATTCCATATGGTCCCCTAGCATGCCAAGATTAATTGCTGAGCACAAACCAAGAAAGACCTCTGAGAGTGGCCAGCTGTGCAGCACAAACAAACAAACATTAAAATATTTAGATGATGGTCCAGGGGTTATAGCTGCCTTGTCCAGACACTTCAGGGAGTTCTCTGGGTCCCTCAGGAAAGTGGGTGCAGGTTTCGGTGAAGGAAGGAGACACACTCAGATGTGGATCATAATTGTGTGTCTGTTTATTGAATGCTACAGAGATGTATTTAAACATGAATTTTACATGTGAAAGACTGCCTACACCTGCTTCTTTGCAAGGTTAAAAATTGCACTTTCGGGGCCCGGAGAGATAGCACAGCGGCGTTTGCCCTGCAAGCAGCCGATCCAGGACCAAAGGTGGTTGGTTCGAATCCCGGTGTCCCATATGGTCCCCCGTGCCTGCCAGGAGCTATTTCTGAGCAGACAGCCAGGAGTAACCCCTGAGCAATGCTGGGTGTGGCCCAAAAAAACAAACAAACAAAAAAATTGCACTTTCGGGGCTGGAGAAATAGCATGAAGGTAAGGCATTTGCCTTGCATGCAGAAGGTCAGTGGTTCGAATCCTGGCATCCCATATAGTCCCCTGAGCCTGCCAGGAGCGATTTCTGAGCATAGAGCCAGGAGTAACCCCTGAGTACTGCTGGGTGTGACCCAAAAACCAAGAAAAACAAAAAACAAAAATTGCACTTTCTTGTTAGCAACAAGCTTATCAGTACATACTGTTTGATCTATATGTTTCTTTACAAAAGATAATTCACAGGCCTTTAGTGTGGGTTACAAATCTTCTGAATAATAAGTTCCAATTAAAAGACAGGGGTGGGGCCGGAGAGATAGCACAGCGGCTTTTGCTTTGCAAGCAGCCAGCCCAGGACCTAAGGTGGTTGGTTCGAATTCCAGCGTCCCATATGGTCCCCTGTGCCTGCCAGGAGCTATTTCTGAGCAGATAGCCAGGAGTATCCCCTGAGCACTGCCAGGTGTGACCCAAGAACCAAAAAAATAAAGAAATAAAATAAAAGACAGAGGGGAGTTGAGCCAGAGGCTTCTCTGGTATCTAAGGGCAAACTTTAACATATCAAAGTTTTTGTTTTGTTTTGTTTTGTTTTTTGTTTTTGGGCCACACCCGGCAGTGCTCAGGGGTTACTCCTGGCTGTTTGCTTAGAAATAGCTCCTGGCAGGCACGGGGGACCATATGGGACACCGGGATTCGAACCAACCACCTTTGGTCCTGGATCGGCTGCTTGCAAGGCAAACGCCGCTGTGCTATCTCTCCGGGCCCTCAAAGTTTTTTACTCCTAGGCTGGACCTTGGATGTCAATTCTGATATAAATTAAAAGATTATCAAGTTTGCCAGGTGTTCCTACAAAGGGCTCTTTTTGTCTGAGCAGAATATTTTGTTGTTGTTGTTTTGTTTTATTTTTAGGTTACACCTGGCAGCGCTCAGGGGTTACTTCTGGCTCTATGCTCAGAAATCGCCCCTGGCATGCACAGGGGACCATATGGGATGCCAGGATTTGAAGCACCATCCTTCTGCCTGGAAGGCAGACGCCTTACCTCCAGGCTATCTCTCTGGCCCCTGAGCAGAATATCTTTCAAAAGACTAACTTTACTTTAAGAATTACAAAGTTGGGGCCGGGCGGTGGCGCTGGAGGTAAGGTGCCTGCCTTGCCTGCGCTAGCCTAGGATGGACCGCGGTTCGATCCCCCGGCGTCCCATATGGTCCCCCAAGAAGCCAGGAGCAACTTCTGAGCGCATAGCCAGGAGTAACCCCTGAGCGTCACAGGGTGTGGCCCAAAAACCAAAAAAAAAAAAAAAAAAAAAGAATTACAAAGTTATTTTTTTGTTTCTCTTGATGCTGATTTTCCCTGGTAAAGTGATATTTAATCAAGGCCATATTTGTACGTACTAATTTTTGACATCTGGAAGTAAATGTTCAACTATATACACAGCACAGCAGCAGGGAGATTCCTATTAGGCCAAATATATGTTTGCAACTAGTCTTTGAAACTATTACTAAGCTTGAGAAATACCACCCTCACTTTTCAAGGAAGCGACCTCTCTTTGAGGCTTTTTTCTCAGCCATCCGCACTGGGGGAGCCCAGTGGGCCTTCTGATTTTAACTTTCCTTAAATTATGGCGGCAGTACATAGCAGTGTGTTGGGTGTTAGCCTATCACACAACCGACCCTGGTGTGCTTCGTGATATTCCATATGGTCTTGAGCATGCCAGGAATAATATTGAACATTGATCCAAGATTAACCTGAGCACTGCTAGACATGGCCCAAAAAACAAAAACAAAAATTAGTTGAATTAAACCTGGCTTAATAACATAGTGACTATATGTTGTTGTCAGGTACTAAAAGGGAACATAGGTTACGATGATCACAATGAAGACCTTGGTGAAATCAACTTTAATGCTGTACTGTGCCTCCCTTGTGAATGGTTTAATCATATAGACAAAAAATATTTCTGAATGAGCGATAGCACAGCGGTAAGGCATTTGCCTTGCACGCAGCCAACACAGAAAAGACCACGGTTCGAATCCCGGTATCCCATATGGTACCCTGAGCCTGCCAGGAGCAATTTCTGAGCACAGAGACAGGAGTAACTCTGTGTGCCATGGGTGTGACCCAAAAATAAAAAAAAAATTTTCTGAATGCACCAGAGAGGAAGCACAGCAGGGAAGGTATTTGCCTCACATGTGGCTGCCAAGAGTAACTTCTGAGTATAGAGGAAAGAATAATCCCTGAAAAATCACTGGGTTGCTCCTAATGGAAAACAAAAAAAAAGTCCTTAGTATTCTTTTTGTTTGTTTGTTTGCTTTGGATCACATCCCGCAGCGTTCAGAGGATACTCCTGCCTCTATGTTCAGAAATCGCTCCTGGCAGGCTCGGGGAACCATATGGGATGCCGGGATTCGAACCACCATCCTTCTGCATGCAAAGCAAATGCCTTACCTCCATGCTATCTCTCCAGTCCCAAGTCCTTAGTATTCTCAACAATCAGGCCTGATCCATAGTATACCAAAGAGTATACTAAAGAGTTGCACAGAGGTTCGATCATTAGCTCATAATGAATCCCTGAGCACACCAGGATTGGTTTCAGAAGTTATGGGACAAGGAGTGTCCCCAAACACTACCAAGGTGGCCTCAAAGATGAGGGGAAAAAAAAGAAGAAGCTCTTGAGTGATCTCAAAATCTCTGGTATTACAATGGCAAAGACAACCATGGAGCCTAGGGATATACCCTAGAAACATAAAAATACAATACAAAAATCCCTTCCTCACACCTATATTCGTTGCAGCACTATTTACAATAGCCAGACTCTGGAAACAGCCAAAATGCCCTTCAACAGATGAATGGCTAAAGAAGCTGTGGTACATATACACAATAGAATATTATGCAGCCATCAGGAGAGAGGAAGTCATGAAATTTTCCTCTACATGGATGTACATGGAATCTATTATGCTGAGTGAAGTAAGTCAGAGGGAAAGAGAAAAACGCAGATTGGTCTCACTTATTTATGGGTTTGAAGAGAAATAAAAGACATTTTTGCAATAATTCCCAGAGACAAAAAAGAAGAGGCATGGAAGGTCTAGCTCACTACATGAAGCTCACCAGAAAGAGTGATGAGTGTTGTTAGAGAAATAACTACATTGAAAACTATCATAACAATGTTGGGCCCGGAGAGATAGCACAGCGGTGTTTGCCTTGCAAGCGGCTGATCCAGGACCAAACGTGGTTGGTTCGAATGCCGGTGTCCCATATAGTCCCCCGTGCCTGCCAGGAGCTATTTCTGAGCAGACAGCCAGGAGGAACCCCTGAGCACCGCCGGGTGTGGCCCAAAAACCAAAACCAAAACAAAACAATGTGAAAGAACGAGGGAAGTAGAAATCGGTCTAGAGTACAGGCCAGAGTGGGTGGAGAGGAGGGAAATCTGTGACTTTGGTGATGGGAATGTTGCACTGGTGAAGGGGGGTGTTCATTGAATGACCGAAACCCAACTACAATCATATCTGTAATCAAGCTGTTTAAATAAAGATAAAAAAAAAAAGAAAAAGAAAAGACAACCATGGAGATAGATTGGGCAGTGGGATATCCTTACATCAGGCTATCTAGCCAAGCTGAGATCACAGATGAGGGATGAAGATCTCAGATAAATGCCTAGATGGGGAACCAGAATGAGCAAAGACAAGACAGCAAAGTTCCAGATCATTTTGGTATTCAGCATCAAGGGCAGTGAATGGGAGCAGAAGAGGCTCCATATGCATAATCCAGGAGACTGACTTGCCACGCCCAGCACCATATCTTACATATGTCCATGAAACACCACATATGCTACAAGACCTGAGCCTGAGAGCTCATCCCACACTCACCTTCAAACACGTCTTTCTTCAGCCTTCCCAGGGCTGCTCCTTCCAGCCAGAAGATCAGCGCAGGTTTCACCCCACAATGCCCTGCCCCAGAGGGACAATTCTTGGGTAAGAGACAGGGGAAGGGACAATACCCACATGTATAGGCTGGATCCATAATCAAAGCAGCCAAATCACAGAAGAGATGAAGAGCAGAATCTCTGCTTTCCATATGAACATTGGTTATAGCAGATAAAACCAGATTTCAATAAAAGAATTCAATTAAGCGGCCTGGATAATACAGTGGAAGAGCAATAGTACAACACTGGGCTCATACAGGGCCAACGATATCTATCTTGATATTTTCTCTGATGTGTTCTAGAAGTGAGGCCACCAATTGTGGCCCCAAAACCCTCCCCGCTAAATCGGGTGGGGGGGGGGCTTCAAAAGCCTTTTTGAATTTTGTGTGTGCATGAGAGAGAGAGTGAGAGTGAGAGAGAAGAGAGATAGAGAGTGTTCCTAGGGCATATCCCTAGGCGTGGTATTGCTGGATTATAATAAATCTATTTTTGGTTTCTGAGCCACAACTGGTGGCACTAAGGGGTTACTCCAGGCTCTGTGTGGAAAAAACTCGCTCCTGGCAGGTTCAAGGAACCATATGGGATGCTGAGAATTGAACCCAGATCTGTCCCAGGTCAGTGGTGTGCAAGGCAAATGCCCTTCCTACCGCTGTGCTATCACTTCAGCCCCTCATAATGAATCTTAATTTCCAGTGTTTTAAGGAATATCCAATTGTTTTCCAGAAAGCCTGGACTAGATGGCTTTCCAAGCAGCGATGAATGAGAGTTCCTTTTTCTCTACATCCATGCCAGCATTGGTTGTTCTTGTTCTTTGTGATGAGTGCCATTTTTTGTGGAATGAGATGATGCCTTTTTTGTTGTTTTGATTTGCATCTCCCTGATGATTACTGATGTGGAGCATTTTTTCTTTTTCCTTTTTTTTTTTTTTTTAATTTTGGGTCACACCTGGTGGTGCTCAGGGGTTACTCCTCGATATGTGCTTAGAAATTGCTCCTGGCTCAGGGGTCTATATGGGACGCCAGGGATCAAACCCATATGGGATTCCTGGGTCAGCCACTTGCAAGGCAAATGCCCTACCACTGCGCTATTGCTCTGGCCCTGGAGAATTTTTTCATGTGCCTTTTGGCTATCTATGACAGGGACAAGCATGGCACCCCATGGTTTTTTGTTTTTGGTTTTTTGGTTTGTTTTTTTTTGGTTTTTGGGCCACACCCATTTGACGCTCAGGGGTTACTCCTGGCTATGTGCTTAGAAATCGCCCCTGGCTTGGGGGGACCATATGGGACGCCGGGGGATCGAACCGAGGTCCGTCCTATGCTAGCGCTTGCAAGGTAGACACCTTACCTCTAGCGCCACCCCCACACCCTATGTTTTAACTGTAGTAGAAACCACACTGTCAAAACAGAGAGAGAGAGAGAGAGAGAGCGAGAGTGAGAGAGAGAGAGAGAAAGAGAGAGAGAGAGAGAGAGAGAGAGAGAGAGAGAGAGAGAGAGAGAGAGAGAGAGAGAGAGAGAAAGAGAGAGAGTAGTGGTAAAATGCCAAAAATGCCAGCCCCAGAACAGGCAGGGAAGGAAGGATGGGTGGGAGGGAAGAGGGCATCAAGGAAGATGAGGGGAAACTGTTGACATGATTGACAGGAAATAGTGAAGGTTATTGTGCATAATAATTGAGTTGACTGTAACTCAATTATAAACAACTTTATCTGTGAAAGAAAAAACTGAAGTATGAACAACCTTGTAACCATGGGTTTAAATAAAAAAGATGGGGGCTGGATGTGGCTGGGATTAATAGCACAGAGAGGAAGGTGTTTGCCTGGCGCACAGATAATAAGGCACGCAGTGGACAGGGTTTTCCAGATGGTTCCCGGAGGAAGCCAGGAGTAATTTCTGAAGACATAGCAAGGAATAACCATTGAGTGACAATGGAAGTGATACCCAAAACAAACACACTATAAAACCAAGGGATTAGAATGGTAGTACAGTGAGGAGGGCACTTTGTTTGCACAGGGACATCCTTGGCTTGATCCTCAACACTACCAATCCCTGAGAGAGCTAGAGTGCAGAGCCAGATGTCAGTCCCAGTCAGGCTAGGTTAGCACCAAAAGAAATAAAACATAAAGGGCCAGAGTGATGGCACAGTAGGCAGGGCCTTTGCCTTTCACATGATTGACACAGGTTCTATCCCAGCATCTCATATGGTCCCCTGATTCTGCCAGGAGCAATTTCTGAGAACAAAGCACTGAGCACCACTGGTGTGACTCAAAAACAAACATAAAAAGGAAACAAAGAGAAGTCAAAGTATGGCCCAGGACACAGCACAACAGACTGAGAATCCTGCCTTGTATGCAGGAGCCTCAGGTTTGATTCCCCGGATGCTGTGTGGCCTTTAAAAAATCATGAACAGGGCCCGGAGAGATAGCACAGCGGTGTTTGCCTTGCAAGCAGCCAATCCAGGACCAAAGGTAGTTGGTTTGAATCCCGGTGTCCCATATGGTCCCCTGTGCCTGCCAGGAGCTATTTTCTGAGCAGACAGCCAGGAGTAACTCCTGAGCACAGCCGGATGTGACCCAAAAACAAAAAAAAAAAAAAAAAAAATCATGAACAAAATTTAAGACACACTTGCTCACATTCACATTGGACTCTTTGGGGGTTGGGACTTTAATACATAGGAGAGCACTTTACCTTGTACAAGGCTGAGCAAGGTTTGATCACTAGCATCCCAAGTGATCCACAAACAATGCCAGGAGTAGTCAGTCCCTAAGCAGAGTGGCTGGAGTAAGCTATGAGCACGCCCATGTCTGGCCAAGAGCTTCCCCAAACCTACAAAAATTAAATGATTTGTATTTGGGAGAATTTGGGGATATAACCCTCAGAGGTCGGGGCTGACTCCTAGCTCTGTGCTCAGGAATAAATCCTAGCAGGTTCGGAAACTAATGTGGAACAGGGATTTATCCTTCTTCACACCAACCAAGGCAAATACCAGACACACTTTACTATCTCTCAGGACTGTGAAATGACATTTAAAACTATAAAGTAGTGTGCCGGAACAATAGCACAGCAGGTAAGGCATTTTTCTTGCACTTGGCTGACACAGGTTTAATCCCCAGCATCCCATATGGTCCCCTGAGCCTTCAGGAGTGTTTTCTTTGTGGAGAGCCAGAAGTAGCCCCAGAGAGCTGCTGGTGTGGCCCAAAAACACCAATAAAAAGTATAATGTTGGATTCGGCTAAGCAATGAAGACAGGGGCAGAGGGTTAAAAAAGAAATGGAGAAAAATTTGACCTTGGGGAATCTGCAAAGTCCAAAGTCCAAAATGTCCTAGGTCTCTAGGGCAGCTCTTACCTACTGCCTGAAGGTGCCTGTATGTCTCCAGCATCACTTCTCTGTAGAGCATCCTCTGAGAGGCATTCAGGTACAGCCACTCCTCTGGGGAGAAGATCAAGGCCACATCGAGGAAGGTCACCGTGTCCTAGGCAATACATACAGGAATGGTTCAGGCAAACCTTGAGAAAGGCCAGGACTCCTCCTTGGGTCCTAAAGGGTTTCAGGCTATCAGGAGGAATCAGCATCCATGTCCTTTTCTCTAAGGGCAACCCTAGTGGAAGGTCCCTAGATATCAACATAGATAGCCAGATCTTCATCCACATGATGTTCTAGAAGGTTCTTGGAGGTGTTACTTGGCACAGACATCCCAGGCCTATTCCTGATTCAGTGAGCACTAATGGGAATAACACTGAGTTCAGAGCCAAAAGGAGCTGAAAAAAAAAAAAAAAAACTCTGGCTATGTATCAAAATGCTAAACACAAAAGCCCATCCTGCCCAAAAGGCTATCTCTGCCAGGACACAAGGGACTAGAAAGTAATTTAAGGGTCCAGTGATTTAATCAAACCTGTGCTTGATGGGTCCGGAGAGATAGCACAGCGGCGTTTGCCTTGCAAGCAGCCGATCCAGGACCAAAGGTGGTTGGTTCGAATCCCGGTGTCCCATATGATCCCCCGTGCCTGCCAGGAGCTATTTCTGAGCAGACAGCCAGGAGTAACCCCTGAGCAATGCTGGGTGTGGCCCAAAAACCAAAAAAAAAAAACAAACAAAAACAAACAAACAAACCTGTGCTTGACTTTTTTGTTTGTTTGTTTTTTGGATTACACCTGGTGGGACTCAGGGGTTACTCCTAGTTCTTCACTCAGAGGTCGCTCCTGGCAGGCTCGGGGGACCATATGGGATGCCAGGAATCGAACAACCATCCCTCCTGGATCAGCCGCAGGTAGGGCATTTGCCTTGCTGGACTTTTGGTACCAAAATTAGAAATAAATCAGGGGCCGGAGAGATAGCATGGAGTAGGGCATTTGCCTTGCATGCAGAAGAATGTTGGTTCAAATCTCAGCATCCCATATGATCCCCTGAGCCTGCCAGAAGCGATTTCTGAGCGTAGAGCCAGGAGTAACCCCTGAGTGCTGCCAGGTGTGACCCAAAAACAAAACAAAACAAAACAAAAATTAGAAATAAATCAAAGTGCTTTTCCCCAGGTGAGGCAGAAATGAGGCAGAAATCTAGGATCAAGGTCTCCTTCCTCACCAACATCTGGGTCCATATTACCAGAAGCTCAACCCTATAAATGGCAACTTATAGGGTCTTAGACCTGCCTGGTGTGGCCCCAACGCCAAACACAAGACAATAAAAAAGGACAAAGTCATTTTAAACTGGGGCCAGAGTAGCAGCACAGCAATAGGGCGTTTGCCTTGCACGTGGCTGACCCAGGATGGATGCGGGTTCAATCCCTGGCATCCCATATGGTCCCCTGAGTGTGCCATGAGCGATTTCTAAGTGCAGAGCCAGGAGTAACCCCTGAGCATGGCCAGGTGTGGCCCCAAATAACAAACAAATAAAAAAGTAGTCTCTTTTTTTCTCTCTGTCCCACTGAGTGGCTGCCACTGGCACACTGCCAGGGTAGGATGCAACCAAGGGGTTTTTCTCTTAGCACCAGCTACCAAATCCTGGCCCCACAATCAGGGGAGGACCTGTGAAAGTGCTAAAAAAAAAAAAAAAGGGCCCGAAGAGATAGCACAGTGGTGTTTGCCTTGCAAGCAGCCGATCCAGGACCAAAGGTGGTTGGTTCGAATCCCGGTGTCCCATATGGTCCCCGTGCCTGCCAGGAGATATTTCTGAGCAGGTAGCCAGGAGTAACCCCTGAGCAATGCCGGGTGTGGCCCCCAAAAAACAAACAAACAAAAAAAAGTAGTCTTGGAGCCGAAGAGATAGCACAGTGGTAGGGCGTTTGCCTTGCAAGCGGCCGGTCCAGGACCAATGATGGTTTGAATCCTGGCATCCCATATGGTTCCCCCATGCCTGCCAGGAGCATTTCTGAGCACAGAGTCAGGAGTAACCCCTGAGTGCCGCAGGGTGTGGCCCAAAACCTCCCACAAAAATGTAGTCTTAAACTGCAGGCTAGCACCATGCCAGAAATCAAACCCTGGCCCAAGATTCCTTCCTGAAGTATCTCTTCACCTCAGGGACTTGGGGAGCTGTACATACCTGTCACCCCACCTTGTCCCCTTCTGAGCCTTCACTCAGCCCCTTACCTGGGACATCAGAGGGTTTGACTCCATCTTCTCTGGGCTGGATTATTCAGGAAGAGCAGCAGCAAAGCCTTTTGCAGAAAGCTTGGAGGAAAGTCACAGCTATGAGCAACAAAGAGGAATACAACCCCCAGCCCTGATTGAAGATGTCTGCACAAGGGCCAAAAACTCCATTACGGGCCTCACCCTGGGCACCAGCTTTGGCCCACATGGGGAGATGCAACCAGATGCTCCTTTCTCTCCTTGGGGCTATTATGGTGACAGTAGTGCAGACCTCCCTCTTCAATCTTGAAACCCGAATCCCCTTGGGCCCCACACAGCTCCTGGGAGTCTGGACAGTGCCTAACTCTGGAGCAGGAGCCCAGCACACAACATCCCCTGCAGCAGGTAGTAGAGCTGCCTCCTACACTCAGCCTGGAAATGGCTCTGCCACAGGGACAGGGGGACACGCTTCTACTGCCCACCCACCTTTTCACTGAGGACATGGCCTGGAGGAGCCCTCCTGGGGACCAGGATCAACTCAGACTGTGGACAAAAGTATCACCCAGCTCCTTCCTGTTGGGTCCTGAATCCAGCACTTGCTCCTTTGTATAGCAAAATTATCCTAATATCCATAGCGCTTATTCAGGGCTATAATGTGACCTCTGTCTGGCACTTGGAGCTTCTAGAATAAAATAGACTATTTATAATAAGTATTATCTTCCAGGGAGGGAACAATAGTACAGTGGGGAGTGTGTTTGCCATGCAGGCTGCTGATCCAAACTGTATACTTGGGCTACACTTATGTGCCCTTTAGCCCCACTGGACTTGAACCAACTCTCTAGCAAAATAACTATGTCGGGGGCAGAATGATAGCACACCGGTAGGGCGTTGTTTGCCTTGCATGCGGCCAACCCAGGACAGACCCGGGTTCGATTCCCGGCATCCCATAAGGTCCCCAGAGCCTGCCAGGAGTGATTTCTTTTTTTTTTTTTCAGGAGTGATTTCTGAGTGAAAAGCAAGAATAACCCCTGAGCACTGTCAGATGTGGCCCCCCAAAAGACAACCAATTTCGCATAAAATTCCCTCTTCTCAAAAAAAAAGTCTTTCCCAAAATATTCAACCCAAAACCAGGGGTCACCCAGTCACAGAGAGATGGAGAGCAAGAGGTGGTGCTGTGCAACTAAACAGAAAAAGAACTATTATTTATGGGAGGGGGGGATAAAAGAACCCCAAAGTCAGGACCAAAATTAATAATACAAGAGTGGTGAGGACACTTGCCTTACACAGGGTCCACCGAGGTCGATCCCCAGCAGCCTATACGGTTCCCCTGGAACTGCCCGGAGTTATCTCTGGACGCAGAACCAACCATCAGCCCTGAGCACCCCGGGGGTGACCCCTAGACATGAAACTCTAGAAAAATTCGGATGTTTATATTTATGGGGCTGGAGTGACAGGACAGAGGGGAGTGTCACAGGCTGCAGCCAAGCGTCCAAGGGCTGCCTGATCCCCGGCCTGACTCGCCTCTTCTGTCCATCCAGACGAGTCTGGTTCAGCCCCAGGTATCAACGCAAGAAGATCAAACTGTCCCGCGCTGGGACTGTCCCATCTTGGGGGGCCAGCATCCCCAAACCTCCCCGGGGCGCCCCCGCCGCTCACCTGGCCGAGTTCCTGGAGCTCCGGGCGCTCAGAGCAGCCCCTCGACGCTCGGAGAGGAAATCGTCCCTCCAGACCCTCTCGGGGACCCCCAAAAACTTTGGATCTCAGAGGCGGCCTTAGCCAGTCGGTGCTTCCAGCTTTTCTCTGCCCCAAACAAAAATGGCAGCTGCGTGACGTCAAACGACTGTCAGCCGTAGTCTTAAGGGGCCAGTCTCCAGCTATTTAGCAGGACCGTTGTGGCCTGGAAGGTGAATTTTTTCCTTTTGGACTTGGATCTGGCGAGCCCAACTACTGGGGATTCCTTGTGTCATTAGAGAGAGGGAGAGTGAAAGGCTAAAGAGATGAGAAATAGAATTTTTTTAAAATTAACATTGTAAATTGCACCCACACCAAGACCAGCTCCAGCCCCACACTCCAAACATAAATCAACAGTGCTCAGAAATCATTGGCACACACACACACACACACACACACACACACACACACACACACACACACACACACACACACACGGCTTCTGGTCTACTTGACTTATTTCTTTTACACACACACACACACACACACACACACACACGTTTCTCTTACAAACACATATTTGTTTCCTGGAGCCAGGGTTTAACACACACACACACACACACACACACACACACACACACAGAGAGAAAAAATCACTGGGCACTTATTTTCCCATGTTAGTGACGTTTTGCATTCATGCATTTGTTTTAGGGACCACATACAGTAGTGCTCAGATTTATTCCTTTTACTATGCTCTAAAATCATCCCCTGCTGGGCTCAGAGAACCCTAAGGATGGAACTTGGCTCAGCTACTTGCAAATCAAAAGCCTTCCAGTCTATAAAGTTTCTGACCCAAGATATCAGTGGACATGGCATTGAACTTGTATTTGTAGCATCAAATGCTTATGAGCTCACGGTTACATGAGTGAACTGGACTCATACCTAAGACACTTGTTCTGGAGGCTCAGGATTTGGTGATGAAAGGTGAAGTCTACGTGGGAACAATATTTGAGCATGTTTGTAGCCATAGCCATTGGGGCCTTTGATCTCCAGCTCAATGGTTAATTCTTTGTTTGTTTGTTTGTTGGATTTGAGGCCATATCCAGTGGTTCTACACTCAGAAATCTCTCCTGGCAGGCTCAGGAGATCATATGGAATCCCGGGGATCAAACACTGTCAGCTATATGCAAGGTAAATGCCCATCCCGCTATGCTATCACTCAGGTTCCAGTGGTTAATTCTTTTTTTTTTTGGAGTCACACCCGGCGGTGCTCAGGGGTGACTCCTGGCTGTCTGTTCAAAAATAGCTCCTGGCAGGCACGAGGGACCATATGGGACACTGGGATTCGAACCAACCACCTTTGGTCCTGGATAGGCTGCTTGCAAGGCAAACGCCGCTGTGCTATCTGTCCGGGCCCCAGTGGTTAATTCTTGCAGTACTTGCAGGACAGAGCAATGCTGGGGACAGGGATAGAACAGAGTTCAGCATCATGAAAGGAAAGAGCCTTAACCCCATATAAGGCTGAATTTAGTAGTTTAGAGGATGGATTAAATTATTCAAAATTGAGGGGTCGGGCGGTGGCGCTAAAGGTAAGGTGCCTGCCTTGCCTGCGCTAGCCTCGGACGGACCGCGGTTCGATCCCCCCGCGTCCCATATGGTCCCCCAAGCCAGGAGCGACTTCTGAGCGCATAGCCAGGAGTAACCCCTGAGCGTCACCGGGTGTGGCCCAAAAACCAAAAAAAAAAAAAAAAAAAAAATTATTCAAAATTGAATGAGTGGGCAACTAGGGATTTTTCCTTGCAAACAGTTGACACCAGTACCCCGTATGTTCCTGACCGCTTGCTGTACTATTGTTCCGGGCCTTCCTTTGTGAATTTTGTAGTGCACATTTAAGTGTGACTATCTTACAAAGGCCTTTCCACACTCTTGAAATATATGATTGGTTCTTCCTGTCTGGACTTCCTTAGAATAACCTGGGTGTAAGAGTTGAACAACAGCTGACAGTCAGAGGTATCCTCTGCACTGGGGGGAGTTTGAGACCACATCCGGGTGCTTAGCACAAGAGAAGTACTCCCCATATTGTTTATTTGGGGGCTCCACTCCATTGGGACTATGCTTGTGAGCCTGTTGCTGTGAGGGGCTTGGAGCAAACACTCTTGCTCCCCTGGCCCAGGATAGTCCCAACTCGAATATCCAAATCAAGGAACCTGCCAGAACAGAATCAGGGGTGCTGTGTCCAGTGGAGGGCAGTTCTACAGCAAAGACACTCTCTTTACTCTGGTTCCCTCCTGAACAGATATCTCTGAGCCCTTTCTCCAATCAGCGTACAGAAAGGATGGTTCCCTCCAGAATGTGTCCCACAGCATAGCATCAACCCCTTCCCAACGGGACTGGCTGTTCCCTGTGGAACAGCAGATGGTTAGTCTAATTACTTCTTTC